>NC_141536.1:125034998-125334998 GCF_021556685.1 Rattus norvegicus
CTCTCTCTCTCTCTCTCTGTGTGTGTGTGTGTGTGTGTGTGTGTGTGTGTGTGTGTGTGCGTGGGCATGTGTGTGTGATGCCTCTTTTGTGTCATTTGCCAACCCCTTGATGAAAATGTTCCCATCACAGTTAATTTCAAGGTACTAAACGCTACTACATGTACAACTGGAAAGAGACTCTTGAGCAAGAATTCCAGCACTCGCTGTTGTAATCCATAGTAAACACAGCATGTTCATTCCTTGTAGCTCTCATCCATTTGATATTGGTCAATATCTGAGGGTCATATAGCAGACTTTTCGTATCTTAGAATCTGTGAGTTACATAGTCTGTCACAACTATTCAATCCTGCTGCTATAGTTCTAAAGTAGCAGGGTGTAGGTTTTCTGTGGTCTTAGATGAGTAGATTCCTTGGCAGTAGAGCGTGAAACAACGACTTGGTCACAGATGTGACGAGGCAGAAAGATAAGGTGAGGTCTCTAAGGGCTGAGGAGCACAGGGAGGCAGAGATTGTGGTGGGAAACTATTTTAAGAACAGCCTGAAATAAACAAAGATATTCTGCCTCCCCAAATACAAGAAACTAACAAATATGTAAAGGGAGTCTAAAAGCATCAGGCAGGGGTTCTCACCGACTTCTTCCACACGCTAAACCCGTATCTTTAGGATGTTACTAATGTCTCAGAGCCCCCATGTCTTATCTGCAAAATGGAAACTATGAGGACTGGGTGTATTAATGTGTGCATGTGTGTATAAAATATACATATGGTAATGTGTACGTGTGTAGGTAACATATACATATGATACTAAATGTAAAATTCAAAAGATGCCTAGACCAAAGAAATCATCAGATAAGTTTGAATTTCAAATCACTGAAAATATTCGACACTGAGAATATACATTATATATGCATATATATATATATATATATATATATATATATATATATCCAAAACCATTGCTTCTGATAGTCCTGTACCACATTGGAAAGAAGGAGTCCATAGGGTGCTACTTATGGACTTAAAATTTTGTAGAACCCTGTTCAATTTAAAAATGTTTGGAAAAACGAATCCTGGTTTAATTTCATTTGGCCAAAACTCTAAATATAAACCTCTGATTTTCAATAACTGGGTTAATTAATGCTATAAAAATAGCATTTTCACCCTGCTCTCTAAAGGAAATCTGGATGAGTTTTTGCTTTCTCTGCCATAGAAAGAAGACCGACATAATTAACAGGAATCTAATTGGATACACGCAGAACTTATGACTGCCTAGATTCAGCATAAACCAAAGCCATGTCCTGACTGCAGATTCAGTGACAGATGACCCACAGCCAAAAGTTCTGTCCGAGTCTAGTTTGTGGTTAGGAATTGTTTTTCTCCTTTCCTTTTTAACCAACTTGGGTGAACCAAGGTCAAAGTAATTTTCTTTATTGCAAAAACACAGAAAATTGTTCTGTAAAACATGTCCTAAAAACAACAGTGCCTGATTATTAAAGAAGGTTACCTTTTTCTTTCTTCCAGATGGATTTAGCAGCTGATGTCATTTGAGGAATTTATCAGGTGAATTTACTGTGAGGAGATTGTGAAATGGGGTCACAGCCTCATGGTTTAGTTTATACGCTTTGTTATTTGGAGCCTTGCAGAAGAAATGTGTAGTTTCATTTGAACAGGTAACATTTGCCCTTAGAATTTGGAAAGTTTTGATGTGCTCAAAGTTGGATTATTTCTCAGGGAGCATATGATTTTAGGTTTATATGTAATGTGTAAGTAAGGTAGAACCCTTTGCGTATTAATAATGTCACCCTCTGATCTCTAAAGATCACCTTGGCGGGTCACACTCTCAATAGTGGGGATATTCAGGGTGATTTGTAGAGACTTGAAAGTGTTTTCCAGAATATACATCTGTAGAGCTATGCCTTTGTTATAATGGGACTTTGAGGGTGATTCCCATTCCTTACTGAGGGTAGCTTTCTCCTTAAAAGATCTGGACTGACCCTGGACTCTGACCTCATAGGTAGCAATGAATGGCCCAGTAAGAGCACCAGTGGAAGGGGAAGCCCTTGGTCCTGACAAGACTGAACCCCGAGTGAATGTAATTGTTGGGGGGAGGGCGGTAATGGGGGGAGGATGGGGAGGGGAACACGCACATAGAGGGGAAGGGGGAGGGGTTAGGGGGATGTCTGCCCGGAAATCGGGAAAGGGAATAATATTCGAAATGTAAATAAGAAATACTCAAGTTAATAAAAAAAAAGTAAAAAAAAAAAAGGTCTACAGTCTTCTACATAAAAAATAATAGTAACAAAGTGAGCCATGACCTACTTTCTGCCAGACATTTTCTTTCTTGACGGTGTCTGAACATATTTTATGAAAATACCCTTCTCTCTCATTAGCCCACCTTGCACCTCCTTTTACCTTGCTAATTCCAGTCATCCTTTGAACCATATTGACACAGACCTTGGGAATCAAAGTGACCTCTCTTCTTCATGGTCAGAGGAATGTTTTAGTGATAACTACGATTGTAGTGCTGCTGACTGTCAACAGTTCAATGACTTGCAGATTTGGAAAATCAATAGCTTGTTTTCTTTCCAATTCATCTGATGCAAAATAGCACAAGCCAGAAACAATTTCAGTAATAGCAGTGGAGATGAGTACATTAAATACATTGTCAGACTCATCTACAGTTTGTGCCAAGTGGGAGGACTTTTGTTTTTTATCTAACTTTGTAAAACAGTGACTCCTCGATATGGAGCCAAAGGAGATGGATATCATTACTATTCCAGCACTAACTTCACGACTTTGGGAAATCTTACTGACATTTTGGTTTGTTTGTTTTTAAATTTATTGGTGTGTGTGTGTGTGTGTGTGTGTGTGTGTGTGTGTGTGTGTGATGGTATGGATCTAACCAAGGTGTGTTACATGCACACAAGAGCGCTACAAAAATCTCAATTCCCAGAATGCTTAGCCATCATTCCCTATGATATGATACAAAGCCCAGAAATCCAGAGGAAAATCATTTTTTTGTCACAGTGACGACAGCAAGTTACTTACTCTAATCCACTTTATTCTCTTGCACATGTTCAAATCCCGAATGGAGATTCAAAGGGTGAAGAGGGCTTATATAGTTTTATAATATCATGACTTCTATTTTTCTGAAGAATCAGAAAGCTACATACTAATTAATGTGTTTTATATAGATTCCTTCATTTAAGCCCTCAGTTAAGCATTCTAACTATACGATATATTTATTTAGTATCTTAAAAGTAGATTTCTCCACAGTTAGAACTGATTAAAAAACAAGAATAAAGCGTTTCTTAGAGATTACACTACTAAGTAAGGGATATTTGAGAGAGTAGAAAAGCACATAACAACCTGGTTGATTGACATTAAGCCTTTGTAATGTGCAGTGATAGTGGAGTCTCCCTCCGGATGCTACATAGTGACATTATTTGCATGATCAATTTGGGGAGGTTTTTGTGTTTTTTATTGTAATGTTTTATGGGCATTGACAGAGGACAAATCTCATGTCTTGAACAAGTGGAATGTATTGTTGTGTTGTCCTTTATGAGATTCTCAAAATTTGGTCATGTCACTACTTTAGTCAAAGCAATCATTATTGAATGTTTCTTACTTTTATTTATTCTATTTAGGTGCATAATAGAGAATATATTCCAGAGCTAGTTTAATTGTTAATGAAACATTCTGTCCCCTTGACACAGACATTGGATGAGTTCTCCCTAAGTATTAAATATCAGCTTCTATAATTTCCAGTTTCTTCCCTTTGTTGCATCTTAACATAGTATCTCACATGGCTTCAAAAACCTTTAAGCAGGACCCCCTGAAATATGAAATCCATGTTCTATTTTATTTTTCGTACTGAAGTTTACAAGATGAATCCAAGGAAGGACAAAAACTGACTTCATTTTCTCTCCACAGCGGGAAAGTAAAAGGGGTGAGGGCTGGAGGAAGTTTATTAAACACACAGGCTGAATAAGTTCTGACTATATCATAACTTTCTCCAACAGCATCTTAAATCCAAGTTATTACTGGAAGTTGTTTATCTGGTACTTTGTATTCTTAACAGTTGCTGCTGGCAGATTTAGGATAGAGCATAAGTCTTGCTTTGTGCGCAGATCCTTGAATAACCTGGTGGTGGATAACGGTATAAGTGGAGTTGGTCCTGAAATGGTTCCAAAAGACACCGCCTCAGTAATATCAAAGAACATTTGCATTTTAAGGGAAAAATCAGATTCTCAAACTTAGTTTCCCACGGCAAGTGAGCATCATTTTCTTTCCTGTCAGAAATTCTCATGCCTAGATACACCTACATCATATCCTTTGAAGACATGGGAGTCTCATACCTTGTAATGAGAAGCCAACAATGTGTGTGGACCATCAGCTTTGTTTTCTTGTGTTGGAAGAACTGTAGTCTCAGATGTCAGCTAAATTTGTCTAACTATTCAGAACTGAAGTATCCATTTCTGCTTCCTTGGTATCTCCCAAAGAATATGAAAGCCTTTCCCTTAGGACACGAGAGAAGTTTAGGGATACCACTGTTTTTAATATAGCCACTCATCTCTCATGGATAACAAACTGACATTGGTTTGATCGCTACTTTGTGAGCACATGCAACCCTCCTCTTCCACCTGCACTGCATTGTCAGCTCGGTAATAAATTTGAACCTGTTCAGCTTTCCAGTGCTTTGGTGTGTTTATTTTTATTCTCACAGGAAGGTCATTTAGAGAAATCTGTCATAAGCTAAGAAAGGGAAATCCAAGCCTCGTGACACGTATTCTCTTTCTAAAGGAAAATACACACTGAGGGCAATGACAGTAGAATGTTTAATCAGGTGATCCGACGAAGATTTAAAAGAACAGACTTGACCTTTTCCTTATCATTTGCTTCAACTTTTATGCCAGCTTTACCTAGGGCCCAATGCACATGCTTCTGGTGTGACACTTTATCTAAATCTCCATATCACCTCATAGGAGCATTGCCAGCAGAAACAAAGGCCATGGAGATCCCTCCCAATTCCCAAGTGCCTGGGCCATCCTCCTAACCTCAGCCTGCCTCACATATTAGCCCGCTTAGTCCTTGTGACTTTTCAAGCGATCAGAGCCTACAGTCATTCACATTCTACTCCCTGAACTTTCTGCCTTTCAGACTCTTGGCTCTGTTCTGTCTCATCCACCTCCTTCCTTTGTGCTTTATTGTTTGTTTGTTTGGTTTGGTTTTGTTATGTTTTATTTTTTAATACATCCAAAACTCTTTGTCTTCTTCATCTCTTTTTATATTATGACAATTTCTCTAGTCACGACAGACAAAACTACACTGGGAAGAATGAATTCCTTTATTGGCCTAATGCTGCAGCACCAGGAACAGCACATGGAGGTGCCTGCCAGATTACTCCAACAGACACTGCCTACATAACAAGGAGAAAATGAAGGATTATGGTCATACCAATCATAGCACAGCTTCTAGTTCCCCCCTAACGCAGTTGCCTACCAGAGACCAGTACCAAACCTTATATAAGGAACAACCACAACTTCTACATTGCATCCGTTGTGTCTTGATACTTAATGCCAGGTTGTCTAAAATGGACACAAATAGGACCAGACATACTAGAATGGAACCCTTGGCTTTTTGTGCAGTGATCCTTGTAACTACAGTGTTTTAAAAGTAAGCATGGTGAATCCAAACCAGCTAGTCTGACAAGAGAATGGTGTGCCCTGTGGCCAGAAAATCAGCCAGTTGGTTGTCAGGTTTTCATTTGGGGATGTCAATCATAGGGAAGGATCTACCTGACAATTCAAGTACCAACATGTATACTCCTGTTGATCTTGCCTATTCAAAGAATGAACATTATAAGATGACTAGAACAACAATTTAAAGGTCATCACAAAACTCAGTAGCACTCAACACATTTAATAGCATTTGTCAATGGTTAAACCCTGCCACACGTCCCTTGGAAGGGTTATGTTCATTTAGACTGACTAATTACGATTTTAAGCTCTGATCATTGATGATTACTTTCTAGTTATACTCCATTCTCAAATGAATCTCTTTCCTCCCATTGAGTCCAGAAATTTCCAACTTTCATTATCTATTAATCATGACCCTTAGTTTAGAGCTGACCTTTGATCTCACTACCTCCTGTACAAGACCATTCCAAGGGTCTCTTTATGTTTCAAGGTTACCCAAGGCTCATTTGAAAGCTCCCAGTTTCAAATATAATGCTTCCTTGACATACAACTCTTTCTTCATCCACAAGGATCACCCTCCCCACTCTACTTTGTAGAGGATTCCTCCCTTTCTCACTATACTATATAGACTCAGAGTGATATTTTTCCCTTTAAATTTTTATGTGTTTGCTTGACTTAGAGCTAAATCTGAAAATACTCTAATGCCAGGTTGTTTGTATTCGTCTTATTTTCTTCTCTTTGTCTTAGAAGCCAGAGTTTGGTACTCAGTGGGCATTAATAAGTGCTTACTAATTGACTTCAGAGCAAATCTTATTTTTAATCTATTAATCATTTATGATCGTTCATGCATTTGGAACTAATGTTAAAAAGTTAAGAAGGGATAACAGAATTGTCAGGTTTTAATTAAAGTCGAGGGAGAAAAAAAGATGCTCAGAATAAAAGCAATTTTTCTCTCTACATGTGTATTCCAAGCACTGTTCTGGTTGCTGCAGTTTAAGCAACAGGTAATTCTTCAAGCTGATTAATTCTAGATGGATCCAACTTTAATATCCTCTGTGGATGCTTCAGTTCAGTTTGCTGCATCATTACATTTAGGCAGCAGCACATGACACCAAACACTACAGATGCCTGTATGCTCCCCTCAACTTCCCTCCCAAGTTGAAAATTATTTTAAAATAATTCAAGATAAAGTTCAGTCAGTTAGCTAGTTACAGCATTCTCTTAGGGTAGCATTAGCATTAATTAATATTTGTGCATTGCTTTGAAAAATCACAAATGCTATGGAAGTGCTGACTATTAATTTAGTAAAAGCACAGGCCATGAAGGCTGAGATATAAAGGCAGTTGCACACTAATGAAATGTTTTAATATTTAAATGAACTAGCCCGAAGAAAGTCCCTGACATCCCGTGCCTATAAATCAGGAGGAAAGAATCTAAAGTGGATGGACTTAAAATGATTTAGAAGAGAATACTGACGAGTAAGTTGATAGGGATGGTGTTCAACCATAAGGGAAGTTTTGACCTTCAAAATCAAGAGCATTTTGAAGGGATTACATGCTAATCAATGGGTAATTAGCAGTGATTCCTATGGTGGAATATGGACAAAAACAGATGGGGGAAATGAAACATGAGAAAAGAAAAAAAGAAGACAAAGAAGAGATCTGTGGACTAAGGTAGAAAGTGGTGATAAAATGAAATTGTCAGTGTTCTGCTACCTCTCACCCTAAATGTAGTGACATCACAGGGAAGGGTTCGAATCAGAGCCATGCTAGCTCCACTGAACATCCTTTCTAGATAGCCCCTTCCATGTCTGTATTCCCTGTGTAACTGAGAGCTAGAGCTTTTGCCCACTGTTTGAAGTCGCTAGGCTTCCTAAGATTTGTTTGGGAGCCTATGTCCTCTTCCCCGCCTCTGCATCTACAAAAAACCACTCCCAATGGGCCATTTTCTTCAGGATTTTTCTTAACTTCTGAAGTGATGCCAGCACTATGAGGTCTTTGTCCCCGTATGGCACTGCTCTGATGGCTGGGAATGAAATGATCTTCCTAGTAACATTCTCCAGAAGAAATGACTTACGTGAATTAAAAAATGAAATCTTCAGTCCCTTCCATGCATAAACTTTCTGGATAATTTTACTGTGGTCCTGCCAGAATGCAAGAGATTGATTTAATAATTATGTGGAAATGTGTGTTGTTTATTTTAAAAAGACAAGTGATTTCCTTATCTCAATCCATCTTTATATTTGTCACTATTACTGTAGCTATGTATCTATGAATCTGTCTATCTGTCTATGTATCTATGTGTCTACCTATCTACACATTTATATTACAGGGTAAGTTGGTAAATAGAAATATATTAAAAATTAAAATACACTAAATTTGTTAAAATCATATTTTAAACTAGATATACACATGGACATGTTCACACACATATTTGGAAACACATACATATAAATTATAAAATATAAACATAAATGTTTAACATAAGTTATAATTTTACCTTCCTAATGTATTTACCAAAAATTTAGTATTCTATAAATCACTATACCTTAATTTTCTTTCCATTTGATATCCAAGTTATTGTTTTCCTCCTTTGATAAACACCATGACCAAAAACAACTTAAGGAAGAAGGTTTATATTTCATTTTCTACTTGCACATGACAATCTGACACTGAGGGAATTCAGGTCAGAAACTGAAGCAGGAACACAGGGAGAAAACATATCAAGGAGAGATGATTATGCACATCTTTACCGTCTATGCATTCATTTTGTCTCGCTTCTGCTTGCTCAGGTCTTATGCAACCTGGCATAACGTTATTTAGTTCTTATGTCCAACTGTACTGCTGTGTCCAGAAAACACAATTTCTGTGTAGTCACCTACTTCATCTGGCTCTAAAAATCCCCTCCACCCCTTTTTTACAATGATCCCTGAACCTTGGGGGGGAGCAGTTACTGTATAGATGGCTCATTTAAAGCTGAGCATTCTTCAGCCACTTCTCTGCACCTTGGTCAGTTGTGGCTCTCTGTGTTAGTCAATACCTGCTGCAAAGAGGGGCTTCTCTGATGAGGGTGAAGAGATGTATCAATTTACAGGTATAATGACAAGTTCATAGGAACCGGTTTAATTCTCTTTCCCATAAGCACATTAAAGTAGGTTCTCCCCTCAGAATCTAGGTCCAGTCTAGTATTGGTTCTTGTGAAATGGGATTTAAATCTAATCAGAAAGTCATTGGTTACTCCAATGACATTTTTGCTATTTTTAGACCAATGAGCATATTTTTACCAGGCAGGTTGTTATTGCACCTAGAAGGTTTCACAGCTGAGTAAGACTACTGATTATTTTCTCCTCCACCACATGCATAGCACCTTCTAACACCATGAAAGCTAGTGGTGAAACTTTCAAGTCAAGAGCAGCTTGATTTGCCCATGGTCTGTGGTTCAAGTATATGACGTCTTCAGGAACAGAAAATCTGCATCAAATCCTGCAGGGTAACCAAAGGCAATGTTAAGAGTCTTTAATAATGATGATGGAGGGTCTATGGCACATTACTAGCCAACAACTCATTCTGGACTTTGTATCTGGTCTTAGGGGTACTGTTTCCCCATTATAGGATAACTATATTTACAACTAATTTACATATATATATTTCTGAAGCTTCTGCAGTGGTAGTGTTTTATATGAGTTTCAAAAGCTTTTTGGTGTTAGCCTTCTCTTCCCTGTATCCTCTCCTTTACCCTACTCTTTCATCCCTAACACTTTTAAGGCATCCTGTTCCATTATTGGCATTTCTTCTTTTACATCATTGTATTCTTTTATTTTCTCTCTTGAAAACATCCCTTCATCATGGTCACTTACGAATTTCCTGACCTCTATAAGTATTCCAAAAGAGATGTACATATCTAAAGATTCAATGATAAGAGACAGGAAAAAAGAAAATGAAGAAAGAGGAAGGGAAGGAGGGAGGAAAGGAAGGAGGGAGGGAGAGAGGGAGAGAGAGAGAGAGAGAGAGAGAGAGAGAGAGAGAGAGAGAGAGAGAGAGAGAGAGAGAGAAGAAATACAATGTTTGTTTTTTTCAGAGTCTGGATTACGTCTCAGAATGATTCCCTTTAGCTCTATCCATTTATCTGCAAATTTCCTAATTCAATTTTTCTTATGTGTATATTCTCATAAATCAATTGCATCTTGTATTGATATCTATTCATCTGTTGATAAACATCTGGTCAGTTCCCACTTCTTACCTATTGTGAATAGAAACTTAATGAAAATTGATAAACAAGTACTTCTGTAAAAGGCTACATAGTCTTTTGTGTATGTGCACCAAAAGTGGAAGAGATGGATCTTTGGGAGATCTTCTCTCTAGCTTTGTTAGGAACTTACACACTGATTTCCAGAAAAGTTGCAACAGCTCTCTCCTATCGAGGATTGACTAACTGTTCCTCTCCCTCCACATTTGGGCCAGTGCTTGTCGTCATGTTTCTTAACCTTAGCCATTTTGACTATATAAGATGAAATCTCTACGTCATTATAATTTTCATTTCCTGGATAGCTAAATATGTTGAACTTCTAAAACATATTTCTCAACCATATATATTTCATCTTTTTTGGAACTCTAAAATTGGGTCTTTTGTTTTTGTGGGTTTATACTTTTGCAGTTCCTTGTATATTTAGATTGTAACCCTCTGTCAGATGCATAGATGATTTTCTCACATTCCATAGGCTACTTCTTCACTTGAACAATGGTATTTTTGATGTGCAAACACATTTAATTTCATGTGGTTCCATTAGTCAACTGGCTATTCTTATGTCTGCACTACTAGTGAATTATTCAGAAAATCCTGTGTGTGTGTGTGTGTGTGTGTGTGTGTGTGTGTGTGTCATTGAGTTCAAGCATATTCCATACTTTATTCTTTATGAAAGTCAAGGTTTCAGGTTTTATGTTGAGGTCACTGATCTTTTTAAAGTTGAGTGTTATACAGAGTAAAAGACAAGAAATTGGTTTTATTAATTTACATTCAATATTATTAAATCTGAACAGTACTATTTGTTGAAGTTAATGTCTTCTATCCAGTATATATTTTGATCTCACTGTAAAGAATCAAGTATCCTTAGGAGTGTGGGCTTATATATAGATCCTCAATTCTATTCTATGATTGAACTTACCTGCTTTTATGCCTACGCTAGGCTGTTTTATTTTTGTTACTATAGTTTTGTGGTATAACTAGAAATCTGGGATGGCGTTACATCCAGAAGTTTCAGAGATTCCATTAAAATCAAGAAAAAGATAAGCATGTCCATTTTTGCTTTCTCCTCTTCAACCTAGCCATTGGACTCTTACTGCCATAAGACAAGCTAAGGAAATACAGGGGAGAAATGGAGTCAAAATAGTCTTATTTGTATATGACATGATTCTATAAAAGGCCATAACACCACCTGAAAACTCTTACAGCTGATAAACACACTCAGCAAATTACAATAGAAAATAAACAAAAAAGTCAGTAGCTTTCTTAGCTACATATGACAAAGAGAAAGAACAGAGGAAAGCCATATCATTCACAATTATCTATGAAAAATGAATTATCATGTAATAAATACATTTAATGAAGTAAATGACTTATTCAATGCAAATATGAAAACAGTAAAGAAGATAGAAAGACGTCTCATACTCATGGATTATTAGGATAAATGGAAAAATATTTGTTCATCATCCCAAGAGCAAGCTACAGATTCATTGCACTGCCCATCAAAATCCTAATGTAATTCATCACAGAAATTTAAAAAAAAAACCTTAAATTTCATATAGAAGCAAAAAAGATCCAGGATGAACAATGCAATTCTGAACAATTGAAAAGTCAGTTTGTTTTTTTTTTTTTACATAGTCCAAGAATTTCTGACTAGGAATAGCTCTACCCACACTGGGTTTAGCCATCCTAAATCAATTAGCAAATCAAAAACATCCCCCGTGAAAGTGTCCAATGGTCAATTTGATGGAGGCAATCTGCCATTTGAGACTCTCTCATATCTTTAGGCTCTGTAAAGCTGACAGCTGATACTATTAAGTTTTAAGTGTTTCTACAAAAGTCTTCTTTATAAATTATATTATAATATCAATTAAGGGAAAATTTTGTGAGAAATTTTGCTAAAATAGAATAGGCTTATTTTCCAATAAAGGTACAAAAATATTTTGTTTTCTATAGCCTAGTGAGTACAATTTTTATAAGTGTACAGGAAAACAGTCTTTTCCTTGTTCCTTTTAGTTTCTGCATCTGAGGCTTATAAATTAAACTGATAAGAGACAAATTTATAGAAAAACTTTAAGTGCAAAAGTGCTTTGGGGGAAGCAGGAGAAAAAATATCAAGAAATGGTTGACTCAGAAGAGACCTGCATCTTATCTATCCTCTTTTAACAAAGGTGCCAAGTTATGGAGAGGCGATTAGATAAAGAAAAGTGGTTTTGCATTTCTAGGGAGTTATACCTTGTGGCTAGGGGACTATGTGAGAGAAAGGATGGCAGATGTGCTGTTTAGGAAAGCTGTTTATGTGGACATGGTTCAGTGTCATCCTCAATGATGAGCAATCTTGGAGTTCTCAACAATTTTAGACTAGGGAGGGAGACATCATTAAAATGAAAATGAGCAAACTTAGAGTCCTTCACTTTTTGGTACTGAGAAGGAAAATGTCTTCACAGTGGAAATCTCTGCCTTCCTAGGAGACAGCTAAAGAGACTGCTTTCAGAGCGTTCCTTTTTTGTACAAAAAAAAATCTCAGAATAATTCAAAAGCAAAAGTAGCACATTAAAGGTGACATGGTCTGATCCCCTCATGAATACGATAAGCATCACATTTCAACAGAATTTGGATTCTGGTCATGAATTTCAAAGATTATTTAGAGATAAAAATAAGATCAAGTATAATTTTTCCAAGATGTTCATTAAATGTTGAAAACGCCATGTGTATTGAACAAGATGGTATTAGAGAAATCAATATGAATGGAACATGGACCCTCTCATTGAAAGACTCCAGATTTTTTTTTAAAATCATGGCAGATTGACTAGGAAAAGGGAACTAACTTTCCTCATCATGATAGTTGCTGTGATGGCAGTGTGAGGTCAGGGCATTTCCTATGTATTTCTCCACCTGTGAGTGTGTTGTGCTGGTATGAGGCTTGCTTTGGTCAGTGGAATAGAGTAGATAAGTCACTGAGATAGTACTGGACTGAATATCAGAGGACTGGCCTTGAAAACCTCGGGGATTCATGCTTTGATTATAAGAACAAGCTTGATACACGCTGTTAGAAGTTGAGGGAACAAACTGATCAGAATGGAATTGCCTGCCTACAATGCTCGACTTTCACATACAGCTCCTCATGACAAATACATGTCATTGATGTAAAAACTGCCCAAATAAGTCTACAAATCTAACTCAAACCAACGGTTCATGGGGTAATCTGGAAACACAGCACGCTAATAAAACCTCTAAGCCATCTACAAAAAAAGAACTTAGTATCATATCTCAGAAGAGAGAAGTCACGGGACTTAATGCTGTTCATAACATTACCTTTGGTAACAATAAGCTTAAGATAATTTTAAGATGTCCTTAAGAGAAAATTCTGTGGAAGAATGAAAACATCATAATGTAGGAGAATCCAACATTTTTCCTAAACTATTTTAATCTCAATGTATTTATTTCTGTGCTGAGCTGCAAGCTTGCTCAAGTGTTGTTGGATTGTGCTGCAAATTCCCTTACTTTTGGATCACTTTTGAAGCTCTGATTTGCCTAAGTCGTATCCTCGTGCTCTCTGAGCTCTATCTTCTGAGATTCTGCAAATACGTCTGTCTTTCTTTAAAGTCTGTGAAGCGGCAAGACTCAAGCCCTCAGTCAGACCTTCATTCTGGGCACTTATCTTTTTGTTGCATCCATGATTCTTTAATGTATATAAACGTTGCTCAATGGTCTTATTAAAGTACAGCTTTCAGTTCACTGGGTCGAAGATGGGGAGCAAAGATTTGTGTTTCTAGCAAGCTCGCAGGTGATGCTGGTAATACCAGGATAAAGCTGTGACATTAAAAAAGTTCTAAATGGCAAAAAGATCTTCACTAAGCAAAATCGGGAAGTAGAAAACCTTTTTGAGCTAAGAGGGACTGCAATTAAGAACTTTTCTCTTCCTGTTCATTCATGAACAAGTATGTACATTCTGGCTTCTGGCTTCTGGGAAAAGAAGAGTGACCAGATTCAAGTGATATATATGCTAAAAAGAGTGTATTCTCAAATACTTCATCTTTATTTTCCCAGCAAGCCTCTTTCTACAGTACATTCAGTGTACAGTGGTGACTCAGGCTCCACAAACTCCATCCTCTTCACTCTCCGTTATTTCATCAGGACTTGTCCTACTTCTGGCCATCTCTTCCATATTTCTACTTTGTGGAGCTCACCCAAATAAAAACAATGTCAAAATTTCCTCAAATCTCCTGATTCCCATTTGATTTTCTCTTCTAAAGGAAATACGAAATCTATAGTAGAACAGTAATATTTAGGATATCTGCTACTCTTCAAACTGCTTTTTGTATTTTATGTACAACCTGCAACTTTCCTTATCCACTCTGCCTCCCATAGGGTAGAATCTCAGTATTCCTGGTAGGATGATTGGTCCAGAAGTTTCTCCATTACCCTCATTTTCTAAATAAGAATCGATGCTTTAGAAAAGTTCACAGGTTGTTACTAAAATATAAAACATTATTTCTGGACATTTCAAAGTGTCTAAATTGACTGCATTATGCATTTCAGAGCAATTCTTGTACTATGATATGTAAGATCTGACTTCTAATCACAAACTACTTGATTCTTCATAGCCATGGACAGGTAATGGGAATCATAGTTCTTAGTAGAGCTGTGACAATTAAATTAGTTGAGGCATATAAAGCCCACGTTTGATACTTGGGACATTGATATGGTGTAAATCCTTTTGTCTAAGGAAAATATGCAAAACCTTGATAGATGGACATTACATGATAGTTAGATAGTAATATATCAAGTATATGTTGCCATATAAGTACAGAGCTTTACCTGTATAATTCTTAAAGTTGAATTATTAGCTTGGACTGAATTGGTTCTTAATTGTAAGTGCCTGCATTTAAAAACGTGCCCTGTAAAACGAACAACACTAGAGGTATGAACTCAGATTAACCATTATCTGAAATTTCTTATGGATGTGAGTTCAAAACACACACACACACACACACACACACACACACACACACACACACATATAGACACACACACACACACCTCGTTTATTCAGATATAGTATATAGATATTTAAGGATCCAGATTACTGATGACTACGAAAATATTTTGATATAGAAATTATGTTCAAAGCATTTAAACTCTTTTAACAATTTAAATAGATTTCCTTGAAGTTAGGCATAGTTTGGTATACTGTTTAAGTGGCTATGGAAATGTAGGTCTCATTTCAATGTGAAGTTGCAATTGAGCAATTTTAATTGCATAAGAACAAGGTTTTGCATATCTTGAAATGAGCAATAAACAAAAGCCCATCACGGTTACCCGTTTAATGCACAAAATTGATGCAAAAATTTATACAAAGCTTTGTACATCCTTAGGCCAATGCAGAGACCTATACAAAGATTTTTTGTAGCTTGAAACCAACTATAAAGGGGAAAGCCGCCCCAAACGGTTCCCATTTTAATGCAGTTCTCTGAAATCCATCTTGGATATCAGGAAAAAGAATACCCTTGCTTTTCAAATGTGTGTTGGGAGTTCATAAAACGACTCCATTGACAGGCTCTGCACTTCGTTTTCCAGTCTAACAGGAGATAAGGGCTACATCTCTCCTTTTCTCTGCCTTCTCACAAACAGATTATTTTAAATTCAAATCACTATAATATGGCTCTCTGGGAAATCTCAGCCTTCATGTGAAAGACAAGTTGTCCTTACAGGATCATTTTAGATTTAAAATTTATAAATAGCATAAAAGCATCTGCCTGTCACCTGTTTAGATGAACCACATGAAATTGCCAATACGCGACAAGTACTGACCCACAGAAATGGCAATTTCAGATGATTCAATCTAATGTCTTTCTCCTGTCTTACTTCAAAGAAATGTTCCACTTACTGTATTGCCCATCGGGAAAGAAAATTTTAATGGTCAAGATTTTTTTCTCTAATTATTAGCATTCTTTCAGTTATGTAAATTAGAATTATTTAATTTGTATGCAAAAACTACCTAGAAAATAGGACTAACATGCACTGTTCTGATTAATTCTTGACATTTTTATCAGGAGCCATAAAGAATTGTACTCCTTTATAATTAGAAAGGGGAATGACATCATTGAAAGTGTTTTCTTTTTTTTTTTTTCCTAACAGCTTCCTGTGAAAGAAACTCCACAATAAGATGATTTAAGAACTATGTACACATTCCCCCGCCATAGATGCTCCATCTAGCAACTCTGACGTACGGAACACTAATATCGGGACACTGGAAAAGTCATCAGTGTCCTCGTGCTATACTTTGAGATGTATGTGGTGAGTGAATAGTGAACAGATTTCTCAGGATTCTGTTCAATACGTAAGTGGAGTGTGTCACAGCATAAAGGCATACCAGCCAATGCCTCCTTCCGTTAAGGGTTGTTGGTCAGCTCAATGAGAGCATTGTTTTAATGATTACAGGGAGTGATGGCGAAATCCTGAACAGCCTTCAAGGTCATTAAGGATATTTAGTCATGTTCAGCAGGGCAAGAGGCACACAAATTTGCCTAGAATTGCTTCTCAATTTCCTACAAACTTGTAAATTTTGGCGGCTCACGGGATGATGACATACACCATTAGCTTAGATATATGCTCTCCAAATTCCACATATTTACTAATGTTTTGAAAAATAAAATTCTGAAAAATCATTTTAGATTTAAAATTTATAAATAGCTTAAAAACATTTGCCTGTCTCGTGATACGTTCTTGGCCTTCTGAGCATGTGATCCAATGTCTTACAAGTTAGAAGCAGCATTAGATAAAGAGACCCACCTGGCAGCCCAGCTCAGACACTGAACCTCTTACTTCTAATTAATAACACAGCTTCATTTGGAGATGGGAATTTTTACAAATTTTCATTGTTATCATGTAATGAAAGGCCAAGCATTTAGTGGTCACAACCGCTCAGTCCCCAAATGAGCAGCATCAACTGCCTACCTTGAAAAGAACTTTATATGGCTACTTTATTGAAACATACACTACTGGTGGCTTTGAGCTTTTCATTTTGGATTGCAATGAGAGCCAAGAAAAAAAATGAAGGGCTAATTTTATCAAAGGTTCATCGGCTAAAAACCCAACATATTCAAACTGAACACAAAACCAGCAATGTGCCTCATGGCATGTATTATTCTTTCTCTATTGAGCCATAAATCTGTTCTCTCAAGCAGTAAAGTATTCTTTGAAGAATATCTAAACATGTCAGAAGGCTAAACTGGATTGGGCCTGCCAAAAACTTACCTTACAAATTTATGAGCATTTTAACTCTCTGAGGAGCAGAAAGGAGATATTTTCTGAAACAATGATAAAGCAACAGCCAACTAGAGAAGAGTGAACAGATGTGCAACTGCTTCAGAAATCCAAGAAAGAAGAATTTAACACACGATCTTACCCAGTCATACTCAGTATAAAGTCTTAAACAAGCACGGCTCTAAGATCCATTTCTTCTAGGTCTTCACATAAATTAGTGTCAAGATATTTATAAACTCATAAAAATGGTTCAACTGAATTATTTTACAAGGAATTGAATATATTTCGACTTAAATGTTATTTGTGGGGTTTTTTTTTTTTTGATGCAAGTCAGTTATATTACATCCTTCAAAAATCTTAATGAAAAATACAATGGAAAATTAAAAAACAAAAGAACTTTAAACTAGTCCCTACCCTTACCACCCATGAGAGATCTGTAGTCTGCGGCTTCTAAGTCAGTTCTTAGGTAGGTGCTTTCACGCTGTGTGGAAAAATGTGCAGATAAGTAGTATTCTGACTTCTCTCACCATTAGTGTGTCCTCTATCATGCTTTATACATGCTACAGATGTGGGGCTAAGCTACTCTTTTCTTTCTAGTCAGACAGATGTGGGGTCAAGTTACTGTCTTCTTTTTAGTCCACCACATTAGAGATGACCAATAAAAAAGAGCGTTTCTTTTCTCTAGGTCCACCTTCCTACCCACTCCATTTCTCTCTTTTTGCAAAGAAAAGAAGCTCACACAGTAGGTTTAGTTGATTTTATCCTGCAGGTAACCAAAAGATATGTACAATGAAATTGTAAAACATAATGAAGATGTTAAGGAAAAGATGGATAAGTGTCTAAGAGTGCTTGCTGCTCTTGTAGACTATCTATGTTCAGTTCTCAGAAGACATGTTGGATCACAACCATCTGTAACTCTAGTCCTGGAGGATCTGACACTCCAGAGCTGAGCAGGCGGGTAGCCATAGCTATTCATGTAGGCAAAACACTCATATACATAAAATAAAATACATGCATATTTAAAACATAAAAAGGATACATAAATGAACAGATACATTTAAATTATCCATGATTAGATGTAGTAATGCTATAAAAATAGACATATAAAAAGAACATATGAAATCAGCAAGTCAAGTTTTTAACAGCGTGTCAAGAAAACCCAACAGGGACCTGGTAGTGTTACCAATAAATGGACTGACAAAGCTACATACATGGAAAAATGAAAGTGAAATATCATCAGCCTCAAAATTCAACACAATGAATTAAAAATCTAAATTTAAGCTGAATACGTTATAAGACTCTGAGGGGTTTTATGACTTTTTGTTTGTTTGTGTTTTAAGTTGGTTTTTCTTTTTCTTTTTGAAAGAGAGAAAGAAAAGAGAGAGAGCATGGAGTTGAATATAGGGAGGAGCTAGAAAAAATTAAGAAAAAAAAGAATAGGATCAAAGATATTTTATGAAAAAGTAAAAATAAATGAAAAAAGCCATAAGGCCTGTTCCTTGCATGACATCGGCTTTGATAAGGACGTTTGCACAGTGTGAGTCAATGGCAATGTCTGCATGTAAATGGTTCAATTAAAACTGGAAAAGGAAGTATTTAGATATTCCTATGAAGGAAACACAAAAAATGTTACATAAGCACATTAAAGGCTATAAAGCATTTATAATCAATTAATAAAATCAAGTTAAAACCATATCTAGATGGCACATCATACCTCAGAGGCCTGAATAGATGACTGAAATAAACAAAGAGGCAGGGACGAGAATAGTGATGAGCTGGTATTGAAAGTGCGGGTGAGGATGTGAAAAAAGGAAACTCATTCACGCTGTTGGTATGAACGAAGATGCACTTTAGAGAAAATGTTATGAGGACTCTGTTTCTCTCGTTGATTTGATTTTTAAAGTAGAACCTTATGTCTCCTTGGTTTGATGTGTAACTGAGGCTGCCCTTGAACTCTTGATTGTCTTCTTCATCCCCCAAGTGCTAGGACCCTGGCTGAACAGTATCACATCCGGCTTCAGAGACTCTTTATAAAACTATAAATAGTGCTTTTACAACACAAATTAAAAGAAAACTATGTAAAATGATAGATGTGTTACTTGGTATTGCTGCATTTAACTTCTTTCCTACATCAAAGCATAAATGGTATAAATCTGAAATATATACAATAATTTTAAAAATGAATTGCACAAGAGATTTCCAAGTACATGAATAATATTCACTCCTCCAAGCAGGTAGGAGCACAAGGCATATCCTATGTTGGAAGCAAAGCGTGGTTTGACATTTGGTTTCTTGCAGTGCCTTAGTCTACCAGTATGAACATTAGGGATCCTCACAGTGGTACCACTCATGGGATCTTTTCCATCAGCAGTGACTTTAATTATGTTTCAATTAACCTTAATTAAGACAGTTTTTTTATAACAGTGCATCTAAAGAGATCACTAAGCAAACAGCTTGATAAACACTGTCACTTAAAACCCTTTCTAGATATGACACTCTTTTAATTAGGATATAAAGCTGAGAAGATGCTATATTCACTGGCATGATTTGAGAAATTAGAGGCCTCATTTCCGGTCATATTCTTTAAAGTCATGGGTTGCAGCAAAACCAATTGTGTGGCATTGCTGTAGCTGGAGATCGCCTCGCAGTGCAGAACCAGGAGAGTACTAGGCCACATCCATCAACTGGGAACTCACTCCAGGTGGGCAGTGAGATGCTAGCCAATTACTGAAGTTAGTTGTACTTTTCAGAGAAAGATTAAAAACGAAAGACGTTTCAGAGAAACAATGAAAGAACTTACAACTGATCTGTTTGTAAGAAGCTGAAAGCCACCACATGCATTGTTAAAGTTAGCAGAGAATTCTGACAAATTTGACATTTTAAACTATATCTTTGACATTTTCATGAAAATGGATCTTATACTGAAAAATGCATTTCCTTCATTCACTCAAGTTATTATTTCGGTTACTCAACACATGTTTTTGTGTCGAGCCTATACACCTCTCATTATTTTATTTTACTGTATTTAAATCTATTTTAAAATATTTCAGTATGAAATGGATCATATCAAAATACATAGCATATATTTACATAGTGTTTGAACGTATATATATATATATATATATATATATATATATATTATATTTTTTTCTCGGATTAACCCTGGAAACTGTACAGGCAAAGTCTCACCAACAAAACCACCCACACAAGCTGAACAAGAAAGACACCAACAAACATGCTAAAAGAAAAGACCGTGAGGCCTTAAGCTTCCACAAGGAAGAACAGGCAACTGAGAAAAGTAGGGAACAGAAGAGCTTAAATTCTCCAGGTAAATGCACAGCAGTTGGTTGTCCAGTGCCAAATTGTCATCCCTGAAAACAAACATACAAGTAACATTATATGAACCAAACAGAATATTTGGGAATACACACACGCATGCACACATGCACGCACGCAGGCATGCGCGTGTGTTCCTAAGGATGCCTGTGATAACAATTAATGAAAAAATATGTTACAAACTTGAAGAAGAGTGGGAGGAGGTATATAGAAATTGGAAGAGAGAAGAGTGAGACGCAATTAAAATACAATTTCAATTCATATAACAATGATCTTGCCCTCCAAGTCCCAGATCCTGATACTGGGGCCAGTGGCAACACAGAGCCAATAGTGGTTGGGGCTAAAGCACAAGGCATTGATGATGTCCCCACCAAGTACACATGGAGGGACCCATGACTCCAGTCACATATGTGGCAGAGGATGGCATGGTCCAGCATTAATGGAAGGAAAAAGCCCTTAATCCTGTTAAGACTTGTTTCCCCAATGTAGGATAATGTGTGCGTGTGTGCATTGAGGTTAGAGTGGGTGGGTGGGGGTGGGAGCATCCTCATAGAAGCAGGTGGAGAGGGGAGGGAACAGGGGGAAGGAGATAACATTTGAAGTGTAAATACATAAAATATCCAAGAAAAATAAAATTATTTTAAAAAATCTCAAAAATAAAACCTGAAATAATGACTTTCTGAAGAAAAGACACTAAACATGCATTATTTTCAGTGCTAGACATTATTCAGTCACATATTAACAAAAGATAATGATTTATTCGGCTGATGGAGTATGAATGAAGTAGAATTCAGGGTGTTTCCAAAGAAGAATACCAACCCTATGCACGTACCTTGTCTCCACTTGCTCAGCCAACATTGATACAAGAGCCACGACAGAAACAACACAGAATTCAGACCTGTGCGTTCACTTCAAATTTGGAGATTACCATGCATGGTCAGATTTTTATGGTTGAGACATGAAATTATGTCAGGCAGAATCAAAACTCTGTCCCAGTCATGTGGCAAGGGACTGCTGGTGACCTCCAGAGCAGTCAAGAATAGTTCTCAACTAACCTATTACTACTGCTCCGCTAAATGCACTTAGTACTAAGTTGAGTCCTAATGACGAAATCTCAACATAGAAAGGGGAGTCGGGCTCCTATCAAAGGAGCTCCTGGCAATTGATAACATCTTTGAGAGGAGGCATTGCTTTTCTCTGAGAACATGGACCCCTGTAAATTGACCATACTTTGGTGGAAGGCCTTTATGTAATAAGTGTATGGACAGAGCAAATTTGACTTGACGGGTGTGGTGTTTTTGTTTTGTTTTGATTTGTTTTTGTTTTCGTTTTTTTAAGTCGTCTGAGTAGGTATCTGTGAGAGGTTGATGGGAAGTGGTATCTATAAGGCTGAATTGATAAAAACACATTGTACGAAATTCTCAAAGAAGTAATTTTAAAAATGGTCATCAAAGGAATGAGTGTTTTGGTCCACAGCTGCATGAAGCTGACTTGTTTCAACTATCAACGAGCATAAAAGACACAACAGCTGCCTGAAAATCCTCTTGGCCTCACCCTCATGAGGTCAAAAGCACAGACTTCAGGTGCTCTGAACTTAGGTTTCGTACTCACAGAAGCATGCCAGTTACTAAAGTGTTAGCAGTGCTGTGTTCTGTGGACATCTGCCAGGTAACAGAAAACCAATAGTGCTTCATTTTACAAATTTGAAAACCATCCTAGGCTTTTCTGAGCAGATTTTTCTTAATGCAACCTGATGCACACATGTAAGAGAGTTGATGCACACATCTAGGGACAGATAGGACTGTGCAGTTACAGGGTGCACACATTCTCTAACAGTGCTAATTTGTTTTCCAAAATAATTTCAATTTATCTCCCCCTCCCCGCTATGAGAATTCCCATTGCTTTACATCTATTCCAGATGACAATTTCTTGTCAGAATTCAATCCTATTAGCAATACTTGTTGAAATGTATATATTTTTAGCTGTTGTGATGATAATGAAACTGTTTTTCCATCTGTCTTGACAAATTGCCTCAAATAATTATCTCGCAGGCAAGAAATAAGTACAATATAGTCAAAATGTTTGTTACTAGCTGCTTTGAGACATGCTTCCACAATAGTTTTAATGATAGAATCTCACCATTTATCCTTGGTTGTCCTAGAACTGCACTGTACAACATGCTGGTTTCAAAATCCTGGGTCCCTACTTCCCACTGTTGGGATTAAAGATCTGAGCCCACCAGAAAATTCTAATTCATAAGTTACTATTAGCTCCTTCTAGACTCCAAAATCATTTCTGAGTTATAATTGTCTATTCCTTAAACATTTATCATACTTTATTTTCAATAATCATTTTATTGCTTGAACTTTGCAATGTTTATTAATCATGTCTGCCCACCATTGCTTTCCTCCCTCTTCCACCAGCATGGTGCACTTCCTGTGCCCCAATCAACTTCAAGCCCTGGGAAATCGGGGCTTCAACCCGCAGAAAACAAAAGTAAAACTCTTATTTCTTACCCTATATAAAACTCAACTTCAAGTGAATTGAGGACCCAACATAAGACCAGAAACTCTGAAACTACTAGAGGAAAAAGTAGAGAGGGTGTCCCGACATACAGGCCCAGGGAGAAATTTCTGAATAGAATCCCTTCAGTGCAGAAGTGAGACAATAAGCAAACAGCATCTCATGAAATTAAAAAGCTTCCTTCAGTAAAGGAAACAACTGTCAATAGAACGAAGACGCAGCCTACAGGTAGGGTGACTACGTCTATATATCTCGAATGCACAGAGAACTTATAAACGTAAACAGGAAGAAAACAAGCAACCTAATTAAAACTGGGGAATAAAAATTAAGCACAAAGTTTCCAAAGTAGTAAATACAGATGACCTTTAGGCCTTGTAAAAAGTACTCAGTATGCTTAACATTTAAGAAAATGCAGTTTAAAGCCACTTTGAGATTTCATTTTACCCCAGTCAGAATGACCAAGCCCAGGAATATGAATGACAGCAAATTTTGACGAGGTGGACACTCAGAAAAGAGAGCTCTTACATGCGGTTAATGGGACTGAAAACTAGGACAGCCACTGTGGAAATCAGTCTGGAAGGATCTCAGAAACCAAAATCAAATGCTAAGACTTTCCTTTAAATAAAAACTGAAAAATTATTTGAGGAATCAATCATAATTCTTCAAAACTTGCGTTGGCCTGTCACTTGTCTGATACAGGGACATGTTTCTCTACAGTCGTCTCCATAGTTATATTCCCCGCATCTTGACACGCAGAAGCTTTGCATAGCTATGTTATCTGTTAAACAAAATACAAGATAGAATTATTGATAGAGCTGTGTTACATTCGTCTCATTTTTAATAATTAATTATCACTGTTATTTCCTCCTTTCTGTGTTTTGGTTTCCATTTGTTTGGGGGAGGGGGTTTGTATTCTTCTGCTGTTTTTCCTTATCAGAAAGTCCAGCTTTCATTTTCCTTTCTGACATAGTATTTGATGTTATTACTTTCTAAGAAGTTCTGTCTTACATATTTGATGAGTAACAGTTTTATCACTGCTTGCTGTTTATAAGTTGTTAAATGCAAAAACAGTCTTTCATTTTTTTTCATGGTCTGTATACATATGTGAAACTTTTGCATGATGTTGTCTTACATTTTATGTTTGAAGTTTTTTCTATGCTCAGTGAGCACTCTGATTTTGATAAATATACCATCCAGCACTCAATATTAGAATATGAAGGTATTAATCTTGTTTTGACCATCCTGTCCCATTTTCCACTCTCAGAATCCTTTGGTCTAGAAATCTTTGGACTTTCTCTATACACAAACAAATTATATTTATTTAGTTCCTGAACTCTTCAGAGTCAAACGCAGTGCCTTCCAGACAAAATGGGGGGGAAAAGGCATTGTTGTGACGACAGCAGATTTTTCCTTCCTTTTGCTAAGTCTGCCTGACAAGGACTTAACAAATTCTGTAAAACTTCAAAAGCTGAACAAGTCTCAAACGCCCTTTAAGTCCTTTATCTTTCCTTTACAATCCTGCCATGTGTGGGTATTCATTATATGCAATGTGCAATCAAATTTCTGCTGTTCAAGCAGAAAATTGTCTTTCATCAGTTTTAAATACTTTACATATTTCCTGATCCTCTACATGTAGGCTGGGGTGAGCAGACACGTAGGAGACTGCAGTAATTTCTCCTGATACATGAGCTTAGGCAAATCATAAAACATTATTGTAGACTATAAAACGGAACATTATTGCTCAGATGCATGGTTCTGCCTCCTATTCTCAGGACAATCTAGAACTAGACTTGTAGAGTACCACTGTTAGAACTGGAAAGTGGCTTTAGGTCCTGTTGGTGTACTCGAGAGAGAACATACCAGACTGCATTCATTCTTCCTTTAATAACCGATTGCAGTGACAAGGGGTGAAGACCAAAAGTTGAAGAAAGACTTGGGAGGATATTTGCTCTGTGTGGACTCAGATATCCCAGAAGGGGAAAGGCAGTTCTTCCATAAGGGGGACATGAGTCCTGACTAAAATGATTGTAATCTTCTGCCAAACTTTGGAGGAAAGAAAACCAAGATGAAGTTAATTAAAAAGGACTCAGTGTAGTTTTAGAGCAAAGTGTGAATCATAAGGACTTCTATAAAATAAATGAGAGACTGGAAAATCAGCAAGCCATAACCACATGATATGAATATGAGAACAGTCAAAGATAAATGTTTTGCTTTGCAAATGAGATTAGGTATAAGAATTCGACACATAACATAAGTATCTTAAATGTAAAAAACAAAGCAGAATAAACGAGGTACTTTCAAGCACTCTAGAGGCATAGCACTAAAATCTAAAGTTAATAAAAAACAAAAGTAAATGAGTCTGGATATCTATGGCTTAAATGAAATTTCCACATCAGAACCACCCTGAGAAATATCTAAAGATTATAAGTATAAATTTTGAGACTACTGTTATTAAGGACATAGTGTACTCTCTTTCATGTGTATAAACCATAGACAGACACTGTCTTCCATTTTCCTACCAAGTAGAAAATTCTGCCAACTGTGAGAATGTGTTTTCAGTGTGGAAAGCCCCAACCCTACCTACCCTCTTCCCATGGAACTCACTTCGTTCACTGCCCTTTGGAAGTAGATTAAGGGCAACTTCCTCTTAAACCCATCATGTTATTATCTCATTTAGAAAAATAACCTAATTTTCTCTCATTGAACATTTCACTTTGTGGATAACCCTTGTCATCTTAACCAGCCTAGCCTAAGGGTGAAATTGGGGTCTTCTGGCTTAGTGAGCGACCTATGTCTCAAAATAGTTAACTTTTCCCACAACACCATGTGTATCACACACACACACACACACACACACACACACACACACACACACACACACACACACACACACACCATATGACATACACTGATATCAACTGAGATTCAATATAGAACTTCTTGTGACTATCAAAATAAGAAGGTACTCCTGGCATTTATATAAAATGGCACAGTATTTGTATGGGATCTATGCCATCTTCTTAAGTTTAAATTTAAGGATTTAAGTTTAAAGAATTTAAAATCTTTAAATCTGAAATTTTGAGAAGTGTGGGGTGTTCTCCATGGGGCTACAAATCAAAGCTGTGTTTTTCTGAAAAAGAAAAAAGAAAACCCATATTTTCTTCATTCTTTTTACTTTCAGTTTTAGAAAGAAAACTATTTCTATCAAATAATAGTATCCTGAACATATAATACTATATCTAGCTTCCTTTAAATGAGGTCAATTGCACCTCTGAAGTTCTGGTCTTTGACCTCAACACCACTACTGAATTCCAAGCAATTACAGATATCACTTTTTTTTCAAGGTTATCATATAGTATTACCACTGAAAGTGATTGACCATTTAAGGCAGTTCAGAATGAGTCAGGCGAAGTCCAACAGCATAAGTCACAACTATTGTCAGCATACCCTTAACTGGTACTCCACTGTGGGAGATGAGAATTGCTCTCGCTCCCCTCCCTGGAGACACACAGAGCTAGCGAGAGGTGATGGCTTGGTTTTATATATCTTCGGTGCCTGGCATTTCAACAGGGCGTGGTTCTCTGAGTGCTGATTTCTTACTTTTCTCTTGGCTTCCTGGGGCCAAACCTGTCACCACAGGCTGCTCTCCACTCCTCCTCCCGTCCTCACTCTAGCTCACCAGTCAATTCAGACAACATTCTTCTTGTTCTGCTTTTCCTGGGGTAAAGCCTTATGAATTTGATTGTGGTATATTTTGATCATGAATTGAGTGATTACAGTTCTCACTGTTTTTAATAATTCATTGTATGCCTATGCTTTGTACTTGAATATTATACACAGAATATTTTCAAAAAGATAAAATGGACCAGTGAGGTATCCCAGGAATGACTGGACTAAAATGTGAGTTCAAGTTGGTATTTAAACCATTTAGCTCACTCTTGGTGCTTAAGTCACTTGTTTGTAAGAGTTTTGTTAAAAATCTCCAGTACTTTCAGACTTCTTAATCATTCATTTATTTCAGCAGGCTCTTATTAGGTTTATGTCTGAATTCTCACAACTTTATTAACTGGCATACTGGCCTTTGCCATGTACTCCTTCCCATAATCATATAGTTTCCATTTTTATTTTAGTAATGCCGACTTAATCTTATTTTGCTATGTATTTCCTAGATTCCAGCTTTTACTTAGTATTTATCTGTTTTTCA
This sequence comes from Rattus norvegicus, assembly GCF_021556685.1. Taxonomy (NCBI): domain Eukaryota; kingdom Metazoa; phylum Chordata; class Mammalia; order Rodentia; family Muridae; genus Rattus; species Rattus norvegicus. The sequence goes on from NC_141536.1 coordinate 125,062,267, forward strand.
TATTTTTATTTTACATCTGTTCACAGGATGGTGTTTTGGGTGCTATTTTTATTTTATGGAAAAGGCACATTTTAACCTCATTATTTTTCTCATTTTTAAAAATTTGGGGGATTATAATATAATTATATTTCTCCCTCACCCTTCCTGATTCCAACTCCTCCCATATACTCCTAGTTGCTCCCTTTCAAATTCATGCCATCTTACTTTTTTATTAATTCTTATTTAGTATATGCAATATATGTGTGTATGTAAATAAATATATATATATATTCCTAAATATAACCTGCTATATCTGTGTAAAGTTATCATATGTATGCTTTCATGGTTGAGCATTTGTTCATGGATAAACAACGCTTTCTTTTTCCTTTATCTATCTCCAATAAAAAACTGTGAAGCACTAAAAACAAAGAAACAATTAAAATATGTATTATTGGCCTGACCATGGAAGGGAACATTTCTGGGCCTTCCCCAAGCAGTCCATCCCAAACATTAGAGTTGTCTTTTCCCAAGTTTTCTCAAGTCAAGATTACAGAGTGCCCTCTTAAGCGTTCTCTTAAGTTGTTGTTAGCATCTTCCCCTCAGTTTTCCTTTTTTCTTTTTTTTTTCCTAAACTTTGCCTCCCTATTCCCTGCCAAGGGTATTCTTGTTCCGCTTTTAAAGAAGGAGTGAAGCATTCACATTTTGATCATCTGTCTTGAGTTTCATGTGTTCTGTGCATCTAGGGCAATTCAAGCATTTGGTCTAATATCCACTTATCAATGTGTGCATACCATGTGTGTTTTTCTGTGATTGGGTTACCTCACTCAGGATGATATTTTCCAGTTCCCTCCATTTGCCTATGAATTTCATAAAGTCATTGTTTTTGACAGCTGAATAATATTCCATTGTGTAGATGTACCATATTTTCTGTATCCATTCCTCTGTTGAAGGGCATCTGGGTTCTTTCCAGCTTCTGGCTATTATAAATAAAGATGCTATGAACATAGTGGAGCACGTGTCTTTGTTATATGTTGGGGCATCTTTTGGGTATATGCGCAAGAGAGGTATAGCTGGGTCCTCAGGTAATTCAATGTTCAATTTACTGAGGAAACTCCAGACTGATTTCCAGAACGGTTGTACCAGTCTGCAACCCCACCAACAATGGAGGAGTGTTCCTCTTTCTCCACATCCTCGCCAGCATTGGCTGTCACCTGAGTTTTTGATCTTAGCCATTCTCACTGGTGTGAGGTGAAATCTCAGGGTTGTTTTGATTTGCAGTTCCCTTATGACTAAAGATGTTGAACATTTCTTTAAGTGCTTCTCAGCCATTCGGCATTCCTCAGCTGTGAATTCTTTGTTTAGCTCTGAACCCCATTTTTAATAGGGTTATTTGTCTCTCTGTGGTCTAACTTCTTGAGTTCTTTGTATATTTTGGATATAAGGCCTCTATCTGTTGTAGGATTGGTAAAGATCTTTTCCCAATCTGTTGGTTGCCGTTTTGTCCTAACCACAGTGTCCTTTGCCTTACAGAAGCTTTGCAGTTTTATGAGATCCCATTTGTCAATTCTTGATCTTAGAGCATAGGCCATTTGTGTTTTGTTCAGGAAATTTTCTCCAGTGCCCATGTGTTCAAGATGCTTCCCCACTTTTTTTTATTAGTTTGAGTGTATCTGGTTTAATGTGAAGGTCCTTGATCCACTTGGATTTATGCTTTGTACAGGGTGATAAGCATGGATCGATCTGCATTCTTCTACATGCTGACCTCCAGTTGAACTAGCACCATTTGCTGAAAATGCTATCTTTTTTCCTTTGGCTCCTTTGTCAAAAAATCAAGTCATCATAGGTGTGTGGGTTCATTTCTGGGTCTTCAATTCTATTCCACTGGCCAATCTGTCTGTCTCTGTACCAATACCATGCAGTTTTGATCACTATTGCTCTGTAATACTGCTTGAGTTCAGGGATGGTGATTCCCCCAGAAGTTGTTTTATTATTGAGGATAGTTTTAGGTATCCTGGATTTTTTTGTTATTCCAGATAAATTTTCAAATCGTTCTGTCTAATTCTCTGAAGAATTGGATTGGTATTTTGATGGGGATTGCATTGAATCTGCAGATCACTTTTGGTAAAATTGTTCAACTTCCGTGTATATGTGGGTCTTCTTCCCTTATTGTTATTGAAGACCAGCTTTAGCCCGTGGTAGTCTGATAGGACGCATGGGATTATTTCTATATTTCTGTATCTGTTGAGGCCTGTTTAATGAGCAATTATATGGTCAGTTTTAGAGAAAGTACCATGAGGTGGTGAGAAGAAGGTGTATCCTTTTGTTTTAGGATAGAATGTTCTATAAATATCTCTTAAGTCCATTTGGTTCATGATTTCTCTCAGTCTGTCTATGTCTCTGTTTACTTTCTGTTTCCATGATCTGTCCATTGATGAGAGTGGGGTGTTGAAATCTCCTACTATTATTGTGTGAGGTGTAATGTGTGCTTTGAGCTATAGTAAGGTTTCTTTTACATATGTAGGTGCCCTTGTATTCGGGGCATAGATATTTAGGATTGAGGGTTCATCTTGGTGGATTTTTCCTTTGATGAATATGAAGTGTCCTTCCTTATCTTTTTTGATGACTTTTAGTTGAAAATTGATTTTATTTGATATTAGAATGGCTACTCCAGCTTGCTTCTCCCGACCATTTGCTTGGAAAGTTGTTTTCCAGCCTTTCACTCTGAGGTAGTGTCTGTGTTTGTCTCTGAGGTGTGTTTCCTGTAGGCAGCATAATGCAGGGTCCTCATTGCGTATCCAGTTTTTAATCTATGTCTTTTTATTGGAGATTTGAGACCATTGATGTTGAGAGATATTAAGGAATAGTGATTATTGCTTCCTGTTATATTCATATTTGGATGTGAGATTATGTTTGTGTGCTTTTCTTCTCTTTGTTTTGTTGCCAAGATGATTAGTTTCTTGCTTTTTCTAGGGTGTAGCTTGCCTCCTTATGTTGGGCTTTACCATTTACTATCCTTTGTAGTGCTGGATTTGTAGAAAGATATTGTGTAAATTTGGTTTTGTCATGAAATATCTTGATTTCTCCATCTATATTAATTGAGAGTTTTGCAGGATACAGTAACCTGAGCTGGCATTTGTGTTCTCTTAGGGTCTGTATGACATCTGTCCATGATCTTCTGGCTTTCATAGTCTCTGGCGAGAAGTCTGGTGTGATTCTGATAGGTCTGCCTTTATATGTTACTTGACCTTTTTCCCTTACTGCTTTTAATATTCTTTCTTTATTTTGTGCATTTGGCGTTTTGACTATTATGTGATGGGAGGAGTTTTTTTTCTGGTCCAATCTATTTGGAATTCTGTAGGCTTCTTGTATGTTTATGGGCATCTCTTTCTTTGGGTTAGGGAAGTTTTCTTCTATGATTTTGTTGAAGATATTTACTGGTCCTTTGAGCTGGGAGTCTTCACTCTCTTCTATACCTATTATCCTTTGGTTTGATCTTCTCATTGAGTCTTGGATTTCTTGTATGTTTTGGACCAGTAGCTTTTTGCGTTTTACATTTTCTTTGACCATTGTTTCTATGATTTCTATGGAATCTTTTGCTCCTGAGATCCTCTCTTCTATCTCTTGTCTTCTGTTTGTGATGCTTGTATCTACGGCTCCTTGTCTCTTCCTTTGGTTTTCTATATCCAGGGTTGTTTCCCTGTGCCCTTTCTTTATTGCTTCTATTTCCATTTTTAACTCCTTCACCTGTATGATTATGTTTTCCTGGAATTCTTTCAGGGATTTTTGTGATTCCTCTCTATTGGCTTCTACTTGTTTATTTATGTTTTCCTGCATTTCTCTAAGGGAGTTCTTCACGTCTTTCTTGAAGTCCTCCAGCAGGATGAGCAAATGTGATTTTAAATCTAGATCTTGCTTTTCTGGTGTGTTTGAATATTCAGTGTCTGCTTTGGTGGGAGAGTTGGTCTCCAATGATGCCATGTAGTCTTGGTTTCTGTTGCTTGGATTCCTGCACTTGCCTCTCGCCATCAGGTTGTCTCTGGTGTTACCTTGTTCTGCTATTTCTGACAGTAGCTAGACCGTCCTATAGGCCTGTATGTCAGGAGTGCTGTAGACCTGTTTTCCTGTTTTCTTTCAGCTAGTTATGGGAACAAAGTGTTCTGCTTTTGGGTGTGTAGTCTTTCTTGTCTACTGGTCTTCAGCTGTTTCTGTGGGCCTGTGTCCTTATTCCACCAGGCAGGTCACTTGGAGCAGAAAAATTGGTCTTACCTGTGGTTCCGCGGCTCAAGTTGCTTGTGGGGGTCTGCTTTTGAGCTCTCAGTGAGGGCAGCAACCAGGAGGGTCTGCGCTGCCTTTTCGGGGAGCCCCAGTGCACCGGGGTCCCAGATGGCATTAGGTGTTTTCCTCTGGAGTCAGAAATGTGGGCAGAGCGTAGTCTCTTCTGGCTTCCCAGGCGTGTCTGCCCCTCTGAAGGTTTAGCTCTCCCTCCCACGGGATTTGGGTACAGAGAATTGTTGACCGATTCCTTTCAGGTCCGGGCAGTGTCTGGACTGCGGGGCTCAGTTTTCCTTTATGGCTTAATTGTTCTTCCTGTAGGGTTGAGGCCTCTTGGGATTTTTCCCTCTGAACCTTGGCAGGTTCGTTGGTGTGGGCCTTGAACAGCACATGTTTAGCTAGTCATGATGGTGAGAATTTATACATATAGCTTCTGAAATTTCTGGGACATACAGCCTCAGAGCAAGCACCCTGAACCTCTGGTTCTTACAATCTTTCTGCTTCCTCATCCACAAAGTTTCCTGAGCCTTGGGTACTGCTGCATTTGATATCCATAGGCACTGGGCTCCTCAACTCTTCATGCTGACTGGTTGTGGTTTTTGGTATTTTAATAGATCATTTACATCTCATGATCTGGTGCACTTTGTGTCTGATACTTCATATATGGTGCTTTTATTGATGTTATTCTTTCTGTTTTACAGTTACTTGTTAAAATTTCCTTTTAAAAACACCTTGCAATAAAATCTGTTGTCTGTCTCCCAGGTGTCTCTGTGAGTGGGTACACATAATCTGAGGTGTGTCTTGAGTAGCCCAGTAGGTGTAGCCTCAGAGCAGTCACGTGTCCATTTGTTTACTTACTCATTTTTTCAAGTTTCCACTCACCCAGAATCCTATCCTCAATTAAAGAATGGCAACTGAATTTCCTTTACATGATACAGTTCACCCCTAACACACCCTGTGGAAGACTGTCCTTTTTAAGTGACCAAACCCTTGAAGCCACTCCTTTCTGCACTCTCCAAGAAAAAGGAAAGTAAGTCTCACCTTCTAGTCTGTTTGCTTTTGTGTTTTTCTATCTCATTCCTTGTCTCTAGAAATGATTGCCTTTTATTGATTCCAAACACATTTAAAATATTTTTTTTCTTCCTTGCTGCATGGCTAGCTAAAACAGAAATGCCATTTTGACCTAAAGATTCTCTGTTCTCTTTCTAAGTCTATGATTACGGTTTATTCGCTGCCCTCTCTCACACATTCACACACACAAACCATTTCTTTTGATTCTCAAAAGACTGTTTTGGAAGTCTGACAGCTGAGTATTGGCTGTTTCTTCTTTTCATTTCTCTCTAATGATCTGCTTATCCCAAGGCAATGTAGATGCCTCTAACTGAGAAGGTAAGAGGTCACAACACAAAGGAAATGATAAAGAGTACATGTTCAAAAATTACTATTTTGAGATGCTTTATGTATATGATCATCATGAGGACTTTGCCTCAAAGCTTGGGTTAAGACATTCTGCATGCACGGGATGGAGCATAATCTGACCTAGAAATAACTACTTTAATATTGATTATTGACTCCTTCCAGAACCTTTTGTTCCCCTTTCTCTTTGAGACCAGGAACTTGAGAAATATAAAAAGAAAAACATTTAGATTGCTTTCATTCCTGTTGATTCTATGGAGAAAGGAGCAAGGAAGAAGAAAGTCTGACATAAAAGAAAGAAGAGAAAACTGAGCTGAGGTAGACTAAAGAGATGGTAACTACATAAGAGAATAGAAGACCTTCAACTAGCACAGAAGAATATGTGACTTTGAATAAAGATGTCCCAAGAACCTAAAACACAAGTCTAATGAACCCAATGAGCAGTTCGAGGTTTGGATATAATCCCAGCCACCCAGCAGCACTAAATCCATTTTGATGGATATCTAGGTTATTATCTACTAAAGATTGTGATGCTCTGGCAGCAAACATTTAACATCCCAGGGATCAAGGGGTAGAAATAGAAGTAGAACCCCTCACTTTTATTACATATGATCTATGCAAAAGTGTTCTGCCACATGCCTTTGGCTTTATGCTTTATCAGTCTGATATAGAGATCTTATTTCCAAAGGGAGAAAGTCTTCTATCAGGAGACCCAACAATATTCCACTGAAGCAGATGTCAGAGCTGGCCACTTGGGATTCCCATACCATACCTCTGAATCACCAGAAGAGGAGTGGATATTGTGCTGATTGGGTGATTGGGTTTGGCTTACAACAGCACAATGGAAGAAACAAACAGTATTTCCCGTGCATATGCAGGAAATACCTTAGGGTCCTTAGAACTGAGATTAATTCCGAGGAAACAGAAACAACTCAGCCAAGTGACGACTACTAATAGTTCACATCTTCAGGAATCAAAGTTTGGGTCAATCTACCAGAATAAAGACTATGACTAGGCAAGGAGCCAACTCTGAGGGCAAAGAACCATGACCAAATGAGTTGCCTGTCGAGAGCAAACAAAATATGGTACATAGAAAGTTACATGGAAATTCTAGCTATGTGATTGAAACCACATTATTTACTGTTTTTGTTTTTCCTACGCACTACATTCAGACTGCAGTTTCCCCTCCCTCCACTCCTCTCGGTCCATCCTTCATCCCCTATCCACTTCTCTTCCATTTCCCTTCATATAAAAGAGCAGATCTCCCAAGGATATCCACCAAACATGGTCACACAAGTTACAATAAGACGAGGATCAAGTCCCCATATCCAGGCTGGATGAGGCAACCCAGTAGGAAGAAGAAAAACGTCCCAAGAAAAGGCCTAAGAGTCAGAGTCATTCCTGCTCCCACTTTGGCAAGTCTGTATCTCCAAATATATTTATATTACAATTCATGACAGTAGCAAAATTACAGTTATAAAATAGCAGCATAAATCATTTTAAGGTTGGGAATCACCACAACACGAGGAACAGTGTTAAAGGGTTGAAGTATTAGGAAGGTTGAGAAGCACTGATTAAGTCTTAATCAAATGTAGAAAGTAAGTTTTCAGTAGTTACTTTTTACATGTATCTTTACATATGTGTACACAGAGCAAGTATTTTTGTATGTGTACAAATATATTTGTGTACTCCCATACATATATTTGTACACACTTATGTGCGGAAGCAAGAGGCCAAGATCAAGTATCTTCCTCAATTCACCTCTCCATTATTTTTTATCTCTCATTGAACCTGCAGTTTACAAATTTGTTTAGAATGGCTGCCCCCCGCCCCTCAAGCCTCTAGGATCCTCATGTCTCTGCTTCTTCAGCTAGAATTATAGGTATGCAATGGAAGCCAGCCTTTTATGTGGTGCCAAAGATTCAATGTCAGCTCCTCATGCTTCCATAGCAAGCATTATACTGAGTCATATCTCCAGCACAACAAATATATTTGTCATTTTTAGATACAAAATTTTTTCCCTCTTCGATCTCTTATCATCAACCTAAAATACATTGTAATTAACCCTAGACTACTATATTTAAGTGTCACTATATCAAGAAGGAATAGTGTACATCAACCAAGGGCTTTTTGTACCCTTTCTGGAGAAAATGAAATTTTTTTTTTACTGCAGGTAAGATAACTGTACTTCGTGAGAACTATATTTTGGTGTCATTGTCTTTCTTTGGGAGTTCATAGATTTAAAGACATGTGCAGCTACCAGGCTGGCAAGGGAAGAACTGTAATGATTGGTTTTCTATGTCAACCTAGCTTGCCTCTGGTTGACAGTTATTCAGTTAGTCACTAATCTCAGCATACCTAAGTAGGAAAGAGAAAAGGAGAAAGAAAACTCAACACTATAACTTTCCCTGTTCTTTCCCACAAAACATTAATTTTTCTGAAGTAGGGCTATTGACAAACTAACAGAAATTTGTGTTTTGTTTTAACCTCCACCATGACATATATGGATAAATTACAGGAATACAGGGCACACTGAACTAACTTGAAGTCTTTTGTGTAACTTTATCATAATCCTAAAAGATAAAATTTCATATTCCATAGTCCAGAATGTTGCAATCTCAACAGTCCAAAATTCCTAAAGTCTAAAGTCCATAAATATCACAACCTCAAGTGATTAAATTCCTTCATATTAAACTACAGAAAGTCAAGATCCCAGGCACTGCAGCTCCCACTGGGATTTGATGGAGGCTCCATGTGAGGGAGAGAGCCAAAATTCTGGGGAAAGGACTGCTGTGATTTTGATCATCTGTAAGAGTTGCCAATGTCTCCGCTTGTATGTCACCCCCACACACACTTCACATATCACACTATGGCTTTATTACTTAGAAAATAAAAGAATTTGAGAATCTCACAACCTTTTGATCCAAAAGTACTTAATGATGCAAAAAATGGCTACTGGAATACACTTTGACACTTTCAAATTTTTCTGCTCTGTTTTTAAGTGAAGAATAAATTCAGATCTGCAGTCATTAGTTCTGTTTATCATCTTGATGCAATCTGGAATCCCTCAGGTAGAGATTATCAGTGAGAGATTGGCCTATAGGCAAGTCTGTGGAAGTGGTGGTTTTGTTGTCTTAATTAGGTTAATTGAGGTAGAGGCACTTGCCTACTGTGGGTGACACCATTCCCTAGGCAGCCAGGTGATCCTATCTGAGTGGGGAAACTGAGCTGAATAGAAACATACATATATTCATTCTCTGTTCTTGAACATAGATCTAACTAGTTGACTCAAGTTCCTGTGGCCTTGATTTCTTTGCTGTGATGGACTGTTATCTAAGACTGAGAGCTAAAATAAGCTCTTTGTACATTGTTTTTTTATTATTTTTTATCACAGCAATAGGAAATGAAGCTAAGTCTAGATCTGAATGTTCTAGAAAACATGTATATATTAGTGGCTGAAAACTCTTCTAAAAAACATACTGCAAAGCTTTGAGGACTTTGCAGAAAAGAATGGGTTTTAATTAAATCTGCATATCACAATAATAGACTCTGAGTCAAGTACAATTAGGTGTCTGAAAATGAATTCCAACATATTGTCAATGAAGTTAAGAGTTTTCAGTTCAGCCAAAATACATTTACCAGAACATTTAGACTGAGTGAGTTGGCCATACAACATTAGAAAGCACCTCCATGTGCAGAAGTTGAAGAATCATGAGATCTCAGTTCTTTGGGTGTTGCATATACGATGATGAGCATTGCAGGGTTTGACCTATCTTGTCAAAACATGTTACACATATGTACACTGCAGTAGTGAAACTGGGTGCAGTCAGCTTCTCATTCGTTTTGCTTGTGTCTTATTTCTTTATGACAGCAGTTCATCTTTTCATTGCACTTTCTACTAGCAAGTGCCATGAGCATGCTTGTTTGCAAAATGCTTGTTTTTACCTTATGTTGGTTTTGCAAATACCCCAGAACACACAATGGGGTGTATGTATGTTCTTTTTACCCCTTTACAATGTAAATGAATTACTATTAAAGAATTTTAAATTACTTTTCTAGAATTACATTTCTGGGACTTGGGTCTTTAGTGAGTTTTTATTTTAGAGATATCCCACTTTAGGGATTTGGGTCTTTTGGATGTTCAGCATGCAGGATTATGATATTCATTATGTCTTTAGCTAATATGGGGAAAGTCTTTCACATGAAGAAATTGATTTTTGGATTTATGCTTCAATTATCTGATTTCAAAACTGTACTTTTTCACTTGGAGACACTTGCGTGCCCCCACTCTAAGGCAGACTTCAGATGCAATCCTAGATAGCATCTGTACACATGCCTGGGCTTCCTCACCGGCCTTCTGTTCTATGATCTCTTGTCTTATTTTCAGTAAACACATTGTTTTCTGAAGCAAATCTTAAACATAGCATTGCATTTTGGATAACAAATTGGTGTGCTCTTCCCTGGGGAAGACAATTTATCCTCTTTCAGCATTTCTCTGTTGCCCACAGTTCTTTGTGTAGGGTTGAGGCCTCCCGAGCATTCCACTGTCTACTTCCTCATGTCTATTATTGCAGAACTTCATTTTCAGGTAGGCATGATGGGAAGATTTTATGGTTGTTGCTTCTGATATTTCTAGGTGACATCATCTCACAGAAAACTCTCTGTAAACATACAGACAAGTAACATACAGATGTAGCAGCTTGCATTCACGTATTTAGAAATATATTTGTATACATATATATGTACAAAACAATAACTAATAAAAATAAGCTGTTAATTTATATGGGAGAGTTGAAGGAAGACAAAGAAATTGGGAAATGATACAATTATATTGTCAGTTTTTAAAAACTCAGAAGACAGCTCAGCACACTAGAACACTCATTACTCTTACACAGGAGCCCAGTTGTAGTTCCAACCCAAATATGGTAGTTCACATCCATTTGTATCTTTAGTTCCAGGACCTCCTCTGGCCCCCGCGCTACCAGGCATACATGTATCTTCAATATCTGCATGCGGGGGCGTTGAAGTAATGATGATGGGCAAGGGAAGGAGAGCAGCAGAAAAATAATAAACTGTCACAAAATGGTGCACTCTTCAATTGTAGTGAGATTCTCAGAAAACTTTGAAACACCAGGATGTGAATTATTCAGATAACCTTGCGCCTAATCCATATCTTTAAGGACATAATGAAGTCCTGAATCAGGTTTCTCTGAGTCTGCTTTCCTTTCCTTCTTTTTGTTTGTTTTGTTTTTGTTTTTTGTTTGTTTGTTTGTTAATATAAACTCCTGCACATTTGGAGGGTTTGGATGGGATCCTTATCCCCACTGATCCATGCCTAAAGAGTCACAGGAGCTCCCACGAGACCTAGGGAAGAATGTGAGGCTGAGCCCCTGTGATTCAGCCTCATCAACAGGATTCCTAGGATTCGAGAGGACCACACATAAGGCTAGGAAAGTGAGGACTCATCCTTGAGAAAAATAAAAGCCCTACTCTGCCACCCACTTGAGTTTTGAGTTTTCTCACAGAGGCTGTGGTCCTTTTAGCTTGTCCCGGCTTCTGAGGGAGACTGCTGTGAGGGCACAAAGGTGGTCTGAAAACATCCCCTCTTCTAAATCCAGACCTTGATGCTGAAATGAGCCAAAGCTATGTTCAAGGAGCCAAGCATCATGGTGAAGTTTGAAATTCAGGATCTTACTGGTAGTAGGATCTCTGGAAGAGACACTGCAGGGACTACTGTAGATCATTTCCTGTGGATAAATTTGTATTCTCGTGAGAATAAAAATGGTGAGTCGGAACAGATGGGTGGACGTCATATCATTATTATGCAAAGAATTTAATATTATCCAAGAAAAGCCTCAAAAGGCTGTTTGCTTGTTTTCATCTGGGAGTAGGATGGGCTGGAAACTGTAGAAGTGTGTGCATGTTCCCCTGTCCGGCTCTAGGGGGCAGCAGCTTCTTGAGCAAAGGAAGCACAGTGAGGAAAAAATTCCATCTGGGAGATGCTGTCCGTCACCTGGTACCTTCAACCCAGAGGAAAGGAGAGACACCCTCTACAATGGACTTCTCTGAGTAGTCTTAAAATCCTCAGAAATCAGAGGTCAATTCAAAAGAAACTATGGCTGCTGGGAGATCCTCAGAACGTGAAAATCAACTAAACTGTGAGAGTATCTCTCCTGAAGGGTTTTCCTTAGATTTTCCTGGATGAGATTTGGTGGGAGCAAATTTATTTTTAACAAATGCACACACATGGCATCCTCTTTCTTAGTGACAAGAACTTCTCGTTTTTCCAAAATTTACTTGGCAATTCTGGCAGCCAGAGAAACGAGACAGGGAGACCTGCTGTCCCATGGTACATGACAAGTAACAGAGGAAGCCAGTCTGGTTTCCCTCTCAGTCCTGATTCAGGGAGGATGTGCTGTGTTCACAGCGTTTGTGTTCGAAGTTGGGATTTCTTACCCCGTAGTAACTGCATCCTTACACCGTTTTCCATTAGTGGAAATGGGGGAGGGGGGCTCGAGATAAGAAGATTTAATGCACAAGACTTGAATAATCCTATCAGAATTCCCAGCATCATTTTCCTTCATCATCTTTTTCTCTTCCTACATGTGGCTTTAAGCCCAGTGCTTGTAGCATAAGCCCTTGAAATTCTAGCAGCCAGGAAGTCGAGGTTTCTGACAGAATGAATATGCATGGCACACATAATCTACAATTTATTAGGCTGCTTCGCTGGTCATTATTGAGATTTGATTGTAATTCTTAGTGGCGTTAACATCCTCTTCATCCCCCTAACAACATTTATGGTCAGTAATAATATTAGCTCAATCCTTGAGCCTCGCTCTGCTGGATGAACCCAGCGACTTGAGCTCATCTCGCCTCATTACTTCTAACAGGGCTCCTGTAGTCATGTCACACACCAGCGACAAGCCTGACAGAATGGCATCTTTTAAATATTATCTCTGACATATTTCTCTGAAATGCTAGCCTTTCAATTAGTGTTATGCACCAGAAGTGACAGATTCTAGAAGAGTCACTTCTGTAGAAGCGTATAGTAATAGGTGACCCACCAACAATAGTAGGCTAGAGAAGACATCTGTGAAAAAGTTCGCTATACTCCATTTGAAGATATTTCCACAGCATGGACATGCACTAGTGGTCATTCAAGATGTCCACATATCTTTCCTTTGACATTGTTTTCCCATTTCCCAGGTTCTGCATGTTTTGATATTAAAACCTGCCTCCTTCACTCATTACAGATGTTCAAAGTCTGGTCCCACAGAAGCTCATAAGTGATACCCTATTATGGCAGAACTCTTTTGCCTTTGGGATGCACAAACTGACATGTAATTTAGGCCTCAGAGACCTCGTCTGATTAAGCTGAGGTTGAGGTTTCACTCAAAATCACACCCAGGCTTGGCTTCTCCCCCTCCCTAGATGAATTCCCACAATCCTCTGCAGGTCTCTCCAGGGAACTCTTCTGCAATAAATCACTTGCCAGGAATGTTTGGCTCAGACTTTGCTTTGGGAAGAGCAGGACCTCAGATGTATTTGGAGACTCCCGGATCCAGCTGTGTGAATCCTTATAACTATTCTGCTTGGGAATTTGCTTGGCCATTACAAAAACATCTAGGAACACAAATCATTTGTATTCCCACACACCCAGTTCCTGATCAAGCAAGGCCCAGGATGCTTCAGCAGCTTCCCCTGTCCCCCACCCCATGCCGGGTCAAAGAAGGGGATCAACATGTCTCTGAATGCTTGACGTGTTACATTTGTCATTCCAGCTTTATGTTCTCATTCATCATTTTAAGTATGTGTTACTAGATCTGTTTCATAGTCAAGGAAACTGAAGTTCAGAGAGGTTACAAAAATTGAACAACTTCCCACACACTGAGACACAACTCAGGCCTTCCTTTAACTTTGAACTTCAAATCAGATGGATTGCACGCATACTTTACAGCGGGTGGCCTTCCCGGTGCCACCTGAAAGTAAATACTGTTCACGATAGGCCACATCACCATTCCATCGAGAATAAGACAGAGCCCAGGCCACTTCTGCAGCAAGACGGTGACTAAGTGTCACGGTACTGCCTCAGCACAATGACAATGACTAAGCCACCCCCCACCCCACTCCCGTGATTCACTGTTCTTTTCCAACTATGGTCTAGTTCAGGTTAATCTTCCTAACTCCTAGATAAATGTCTCCCAATTTCCTGACAAAACCCAATCTAAAATCAGGCCCCTGCTTTCTTGTTTACCCCTTAGAGTTATTTAAAATCCAGTTTATTCTCAAGACTCTCCCAGGATTCCACTGGGCTCTAAGCAGCATAAATCTATTGTTATACGAAGTGTCCCTGGCAGATTCATCATCTACATTTCTTAATTTATCAGGTGTTTTTCAATATAATTTCTCCTTAAAACAAATATGTTATTTATTACCTAGTACCATATTTCCTGAAATGTTAAGGCTGTATATATTGTAGAATGTATATTTACCAGTAAAAAAAAATAGTTTTTTTAAAACTGCTTTAAGCCATGACGCTATCATTTTATGTTAGCCATGAACTTTGACTGAATCAGTAACATCAGATTCTTGTGGCCCTAGTTTTTCACATACTCCAAGGATGTGATCATGTCTTCTGACTTTAGTTGAGCTATTTGTCTGGGGACACAATGTTTTTGCTTATACCTCTGTAATAAAGTTTAACGACTGCGCTTGAGAACATTTTCATTCTTAGAAAGCCTGGTGTTGCTCTGTGTGGAAACAATTTCTTTTTTCCTCCAACATCAAATATTTGCTTCATTAATAAAAACTTTACGCTACATGGTAGCCTATGCTGAATGAATTTTAGCTTTTAAGTGGTCAAAGGTTAGTATACATAGTAAAAGTCCTTGGTGCCCTTCACCTGGGTGCTTTCCCCATCCTCCAGCTGCTGTGACTTTGATGGTTCCGTATCGACCTCTTCTTCACTGTTCTTGTCCTCTGAGATCGTTATACTATAGGCAACTAGTTGACAAAAGACATGCCCGAATAACGACCTCGAGAGCTGTTGGAGTAAAAGTCTTCATGGATGAAGAGACTCGGAAGAAGAAACAAAATAATCCAACAAACAGCCTGAAAGCAAACATCAGACTGGCAGAGCTAAATCAGAAACAGAGAGTGTAATCAAAAGCTTCATAAGGCACCAGAATGAGTGAGAATGGAAATTTACCAATTAAAACCAACTCCATGGATGGAAAATCCCCAATTCAAAGCAATTTTATGAAGTTCTCCTTACTGCAAGTCACCTACGTCTTTTCACCTGCTTCCAGTTCATCCGTAAGACAGATTTGAGTTTGCTCTTGTTTCCCAATGGACCAACCTGTAATAAAGCACTTTCATTTTTCAAAACTCTTGGCTTCTGTGCATGTTAGCAGTGAGACTTGCTGTGTATCACAGTATTGGCAGATTTGTGTACACAGTCTCCCACATCATCAACGATATGCTAGTTACTTTATGTCTGGGGATTTCTTCTGAAAACAAGGTCTCAAAGAATTTTAATCAAGATACTCTGGGTTGGGAAAAAGAAAGTAAAAGAATCACTTTTGGCATTTCATCTAGGGTTCCTTCCATTGAATCCTGAGAATCTCTCACTGCCCAGGTCTCTGTTTTCATTCTTTTTGCTGACCCTCAGGGCTTCAATCTTTTTCCCTGACCCAATAACTAATCATGTTCCCCACTTCCCCTCCCTGTCCCCTCTCCCATCCATGCCCCATGTTCCTCCAGACCGACCACCCCACCTTGTGATTGCTTTCTTCTTCCTCCCAAGTGGGACTGAGACATCCTCACTTGGGCCCTTTGGCTTGTTGACCTTTTTGAGTTCTGTGGGCTGTATCTTGGGTATTTTGTAACTTTTTTTTGGCTTATATCCACTTATAAGTGAATATATACCATGCATGTCCTTTTGGGTTTGAGCTACCTCACTCAGGATGATATTTTCTTTTTTTTTTAATTTTTTAAAAGATTTATTTATTTATTATATATAAGTACACACTGTAGCTGTCTTCAGATACACCAGAAAGGGCATCGGATCTCTTTACAGATGGTTGTGAGCCACCATGTGGTTGCTGGGAATTGAACTCATAACCTCTGGAAGAGCAGTCGGGTGTTTTTAACTGCTGAGCCATCTCTCCAGCCCAGGGTGATATTTTCTAGTTCCATCCATTTGCCTGCAAAAATCAGGATGTCCTCTTCTTAACAGCTGAGTGGTATTCCATTGTGTAAATGAACCACATTTTCTGTATGCATTTCTCTGTCGTGGAACATATGGGTTGTTTCCAGCTTCTGGCTATCACAAACAAGGTCACTATGAACATAGTGGAACATGTGCCCCAGTGGCCTGGTGGGGCATCTTTTGGGTATATTCTCAAGAGTGGTAGAGCTGGATCTTCTGGTAGATCTATTTCCAATTTTCTGAGGAACCTCCAGACTGATTTCCAAAGTGGTTGCAGTAATTTGCAATCCCACCAGCAATGGAGGAGTGTTCTCCACGTCGTCCCCAACATTCGCTGTCACCTGAGGTTTTGATCTTAGCCATTCCTATTGACTTAAGGTGGAATCTCAAGGTCATTTTGATTTGCATTTCTTTGATCACTAAGGACTTTGACCACTTATTTGATTGCTTCTCAACCATTTGCAATTCCTCTGTTGTGAATTCTGTTTAGTTCTATACTCCATTTTTCGATTGGGCTGCTTGGTTTTTTGGTAGTAAGCTTCTTGAGTTCTTTATATACTTGGGATATTAGTCCTCTATCAGATGTGGCGGTAGTGAAGATTTTTTTCCCAATCTGTAGGTTGCCAATTTGTTCTATTGACTATGTCCTTTGCCTTACAGAAGTTTTCCAGTTTTATGAGGTCCTTAGATGAAATGCCTTACCATGGGGAGAGGGAACTTGTAGAGCCCACCTTCAGCAGAAAGACAGGGGATCAGGTGAGGGATGGGGTTGCCATCCTACAGTCAAAACTCTGACCCATAATTGTTCCTGCCTGAAAGAACTGCAGGGACAAAAATGGGGAAAAGCCTTAAGAAAAGGAGGTCCAGTGACAGGCCCAGAGTGGGATCCACCTCAGGGGGAGGCGCCAAGGTCTGACATATTTTACTTAGGCTATGGAGTGCTCACAAAAAGGGATCTATCATGACTACCCTCTGAACGATCCAACAAGCAGCTGAAAGAGTCAGATGTAGATATTTACACCCAACCAATGGACAGACTGGTAAACCCTGTGGTTGAATTAGGGAAAAGCTGGAAGAAGCTGAGGAGGAGAGCAATCTGTAGGAAGACCAGCAGTCTCAATTATCTTAGACCCCCAAGATCTCTCAGACACTGGATCACCAACCAGGCGGCATATACCAGTTGAGATGAGGCCTCCAACATATACACAGCAGAGGACTCCTGGGTCTGGGTTCAGTCACAGAATATGCACTTAGCCCTCAAGAGACTGGAGGCCCCAAGGACTTTAAAGGTCTGGTGGAATGGGATATGAGGAGGTGGGGACATCCTCATGGAGACAGGGGGTGGGGAGGAGGTATGGAATGGGGAACAGTCAGAAGGTGGACAAGGAAGGGGATAAAATCTGGAGTGTAAAAAGATTAAAGAATAAATGAATTTTTAAAAGGAAAAGAATAACTTTTAAGTGTTTCCCATATATAGTATTTTGCATATAGCATGTGTGTGCTCAGGCATACATGCGTGCACACACACACACACACACACACACACACACACACATGCACTTTGTATTTGCTGATAATTTGATTATTATATTATTTATTAATAGATGTTTATCTCAAATGATTCTGTTGAATGAAATAAAATTCCATTAAATTCTTTCAGCATAGTATATTTGCATTCTTTTTTTTAACTATTATATTTAGCCTTTTATTTACTATTTTCAAACTGTTTTTTTTTAAATAAATGTTTAGAAAAATATCTGGAGATCTCTGTTTCATGAGTTCTCTTTTGATCCAAATAGTGTTTATTCTTGATTTTATAAAGGCTGGAGATATTGATATGATCAAAAAATGTTGATTTCTTGGCCTCTCATAATGAAAATAATCAGGCCAGGATGCACAGTGTTTTGTTTTGTTTTGTTTTGTTTTGTTTTGTTTTGTTTTGTTTTCAACCCAGATAGGGGATGACAGCTCCATCCACACTTCCTACCAGAGCTCAGGCTGAAAGTCTCACGAAGGGAGGATATAAACTGTAAGTTATTGGTGTTCTGGGAAAGACCTTGTAGAGGTACAGTAACTTGCTGGGATCAGTCAACTGCACAATGGTGCAAAATAACTCCACATAATATATAAACAAGTGAGGTCTCTGTTCTTATTAAACTTTATTAACAAAAGCAACCCATAGGCTAGATTTGGCACAAGAGCTAAGATTTGCCAAACACTGAGTTTAAGCATGAGGGAAATCTGACATAAACTTTTACAAAGATTTATGAGTTGAAATTGTTATAGGTAAAAAAAAAATTAAAGATACAGACTGGGATCAAAATAGAAACGAGACTTCTACAATGTGGAAATGTGTCACCAAAGTAGAAGAGAGCACATGTGTTTGGCATGTATTTTCTATTATTGACCAGGTGACAGTCACACAGCATATTCCTTTCTTCCAATAATCCTATGACGTCCCAGATGTTCTTTATGGCTGTTTTAAGTTCACCATAACCAAGGCATTAAACATCCAAGTTACTCGCACACAGTTCGTTTATTAGAGGTGGGGCTGAAAATCTCGATTTTCTCTCTCCCCGCATCTTCTCCACAGCATGCCAAAGAGCTACCTTCCTTTATCATGATCTGCAAAAGGTCAGGGAAACCAGGAATCTTGGGGAAACTGTTGTAAACTATGGATCCCGGAAAATATCCTCAGACATTTTGTACACTATTTCAGGAATTGCGAGTGAAATGTCAAAAGCTTTGTAATCTCTCCAGGTCCCACACTCCAAAGATATATTCTTCCTGAGAGTGTCTTTGGATGAGAGAATTCCCAGCTGCTTCTGGTACACTATTCTGGGTGCCCTTAAGCAACACACTATCTCTGCTGTTACGCTAGATAGAGAAAGAAAGGCAAAAGAGGCTAAACCTTCTCAGGGAAAAAAAAATCCACATTTTTGAATATTTTGAATTTATTATACACTTCCCAGGAGCCAGAGACTGAGCTTTGTGTTTTAGTTATGTGCCCAGGAGGTAGCTCTTTATTGTCCCAGTGTATCAAACAGGATATTATGCTTTATTATGAGGCAAAATAATTCGCCTTACATCATGGCCCTACAATAGAAAAACCCACACCAGAGAAGCCCAGAAAGCTTTCCACCGAGGGGTGGAGGGAGGCAGAGTTCTGTGTCCTACATAGAAACAGCCAGCAACCTCTGTGATGAATATTTATACTTTAAAGCTCCTGGTATTTGTGCTGTATACATTGTCATCATTAAAAATGTGAAGGTAAATATTTATAAACAGCTGTTAGGGAAACTAGACTTCTTGGGAGGAATTTTGAACTCAAATTGCTGCTTGGGGGTTTTTTTTCTTTTAAGATGGAAACATGCAGACTGACTCTAAATATAACCCTTCCTGCCTTGCACAGCCCAGATGAGGCTCTGTTAGAATTTAGGATTAAGATTCAGAATGCGACAGCTTAAAAATAAAAGTTAGTCTGCGAGGAAATACTACTTCTTACTCACTGCAATGCTAAAGCAGAGAAGACTTTTAGAGTACTAAGAATTGCAACCCATCTGACCTGGGCCACTGAAGATTTCAAACACAGTTACGGTGAAGGGGTAGAGGAGTCTAAAACACAGTGGGTGCCTGGGACAGTCCCAGACACAACTGGCAGGACAAGAAAGTGCAAGTCCTTCCTCATATTATTTTGGTGGCTCTTAATACTGTTAAAACTCATTGACCTATTCCATACTCCATTAAATTCACTCAAACGTGTTTACCTCCGAGAAATAAAAGCGCATACTCATCCAGAATAAAGTATATAGGGATATTCACGGCAGTTTTAATTCATGAGCCGCAAATTGGAAGCTCCCCACATGTCTCTCAACATATGAATACATAAACAGATTGTGCTAGGGCCATATAATAGAATGTTAACCACACAGTAGAACCAGTTACTGACATGTCCTACTGATTTATACTACTGCGTAGATATTCCAGCAGACAGCATTCTGATCCAGCAAAGACAGGGGCAAAAGACGACATATGCTACATACTATGCTTTCATTAATCTGACACTCTAAAAATGTACTCATCTGTAATCTGGAAAGGAGACTGTCCCGACTGCTCTCAGGCTGATAATCCTCCTATTTTGACCTTTTATTTATCCTCCTATTTATCCTGGGATAAAGCTAAATCCTGATACTTGAGAAATAGTGGGTTCCTTAGGCATATATGTTCATCAAAGCTCACCAATGGGAATGTAAATTATCTCGAAACAGCAGAATTGCAGTATTGGAAGGAAAACTCGTTTTGTTTACACAAATGAAATCATGATATATACTCCTTTTTTTTTTTTTTGCCTGCTTTTGCTTCCTCAGAATTCTTTGTTTTCTCTTCAATGAATGCCCATCCTTAACAGGGTTCTGGTGATAGTCTGACCTCTGTTTCCAAAGCACAGACTTCAACTGGAGTATTTCTTATTTACATCTCGATTGTTATTCCCCTTCCCGGTTTCCGGGCCAGCATCCCCCAACCCTTTCCCCTCCCCTTCTATATGGGCTTCCCCTTCCCATCCTCCCCCCCTTACCACTCTCCCCCCAACAATCACGTTCACCGGGGGTTCAGTCTTGGCAGGACCAAGGACTTCCCCTTCCACTGGAAGCACAGATTTCAAGTACATGTTCCTTACTCACCCGGTAGATCTGTCGTCTGATCTCCTGTCTTAAAGGCCTTCTCCAGCAAGTGGCCCGGAATTTCAAACCGTAGGAAGCAAGGAAATGGTCATCTAATCTCATTGGTCCCACCTTGTTTAGATCCTCCAATCTGTGACCTCCAGGAATTATGGTGAGAATGAGAACCGGCTTGACTGCTTCAAAGGCCAGGTTTCCTTATCTGATCATTTGTGTTAGCTTCGGGAATTCTGCTTAGGGTTGAGAGGGGCTGAACAGAGTCATTAGAAGTCGGTGCATTCCAAACATTTTTGGGTGGGGTTCTTCTTATAAACCTCTAATCAACTCTGGCCGAGGATGTCTTTTGGGTTTGCGAGCACGAGGAAGAAGAAAAATTTATATATACCCTGTTGAGAGGAAAATGGAAATGCCTCAACCAATTTCCCTGCACAGGTGAGTAACCTTCCGATGCTCTCTCTGAATCTCTAGCATATTAGCTTGATTTACTTATTTTTAGGTACAAATGACTGCTGGGAGTATCACCTCCCCACCCCCTGTCTTTCCTAACAGTGTGGAGGGAAATATACCTTCCCAGACAGCCTCCAAGGGGGCAAAGTAGGCAGAGGAGAGAAAGAACACAGAAAAATCTATGTCTTGCAAATGTCAAGAGGGAAAACAATCAAATTAGCTGACAAGTCGATCATTCAGTGAAGTGTTGGGGGACCGACCTAGGATCTTAAAAATCAACTCGCACGGGGAAGTTGCACTACCTTTGCCTGGAGAGCAAAGGAAGCAGTGCTGAGAGGCCTTTTTATCTCAGCGTCCTGCAGGGCCTCTAGTTTGTGCTGCCAGGGGACAGAATGCTTCTCGGTGGTGTCTCTGTTGCTACTCAGCTGCCAAGAGGCGGTCATGTGCGTGGCTGAGAGCTGTGGCCTGAATCCAGGGCCCCACCAGGAGCAGCCGCCCTCAGAGGAGGAGCACCTGTTCTCCCTCTCCTGGCACCGAGAGGCTGCCATCCTGCTTCTCCTCACGCTGCCTGCCCCTCAGTGTTTCCATTTTGTCTTCACCGATGGCAGGTGTTGGCTGTCTTCTTCTGAGCACCAGCCAGGCGCAGGGGGAGGGGAAGTAGTGTCCATGGGTTCATCGTTTGCCTCGAAACACTCCTGCATCCTGCACATCAGGTAGCAGCAGGTGCTGTGACATTTTGGCAAACGTTCTTGTCCTGGATGATTGGATGTGTCACACATCGAATCTGCGTCTCTAGCATCTCATCAATCACCCATTGATTGTACCTCCTAGGCTCAGCTTTGGGCTATATATTGTAAGCTGAACGTCCTTAATGCCAAGGTGGGCATAGCTGTCTTATTTAAAATAGCACAATCCAGCTAGAAGTTCAGGCTCTGACATTCATACTGGCTAGGATTTTCGCTCTTATAATTAGCTACTCACCCGGCAGAGGCAGTTTCTAGGGATTTTCTTCCCTTATACGCCTACCATTTGCGACAGTGGGTGGACGTTGTTGTCCCTCAGACTGTAACATCTCAGTCTCATCATAAGGGAGACTGTGGCTGCCGGTGTGTGACAATCGACTTGGGAAGGATACTGGTGATGATTAACTAGCTTGTCTACACAGCAAGAGGCTGTTTATTAACTAGCATTGATTGAGCCTGTAGTCTGTGATCAGCCATATGTGAGATTCTACAGGGACACAAAGGTAGGAAAAACAAAGATTCTTGCCCTGGACTTAGTTGAAGATGTAATTATGCAAATGTTTATGAAGCAAATTGTTGTCCAAACCTCTTTGGTGATAATGAAGTTGTTCTGAAGCCTGACCACAGTGGGGATGAGTGGCTGCATGGTTCAGAGCCCCCCATCCTGGTTTCTTACTTGAGATTTGGATTGATGTGAATGTCCTGACATTTATCCTCACTCTCCTGTATTTTCTGAATGGAGAGTCAGCAAAAATGTCTATAAAAGGTGAAACAAATAAGCATGTCTGGACCAAAATGCACAATTGAGTAACTATGTTTGAACATTTTTTAAAAAGAATTATTTAATTTAGTTTATGTACACAGGTATACTGTTGCTGTCTTCAGACACACCAGAAGAGGGCATCAGATCCTACCATAGATAGTTGTGAGATACCATGTGGTTGCTGGGAACTGAACTCAGGACATCCGAAAGAGCAGCCAATGCTCTTAACTGCTGAGCCATCTCCCCTTGTTTGAACATTTTAACATACCTTTGTAATAATCTCTATTTGAGGACATAAAAATGACATTAACTCATAGACTATACAGAACTATGGTGGATTAAATGTGATCAAGGGTGTGGTGGTTTAAACAAAAATGGCCCCCATTGGCCTATATAGGACATGGCACTATTAGGAGATAAGGACTTGTTAAAATAGGTGTGGTCCTGTTGGAGGAAGTGTGTCACTCGGGGTCAGCTTTGAGGTGTCAGATGCTAAAGCTGGACTGGTGCTTCACTTTCTCTTCCTGTTGCCTGTTAATCTGAATTTAGAACTCTCACCTCCTTCTCCAGCACCATGTCTGCCTGAATGCAGCCATGCTTCCTGCCATGATGATAAAGGACTAAACCTCTGAACTGTAAGCCAACCCCAATTAAATGTTGTCCTTTATAAAAGTTGCTGTGGTCATGGTGTCTCTGCACAGCCATAAATCCCTAAGACACAGGGTTTACTGACACCTAATCTAAATCCTATTAATCTTTTAAGACTAAAATCAAATTCCAGGGTCCTTCATCTAAAAATTCCCGCCCTCTTTGGAGTATCTTATTTGTAAAATTTGTTCACCAGACATTCTTACGAAGGCATTTATCAAGGAGAATGGTCGAAGAAGGAAGAACATAAATTTTTAAATAAAACAAAATAAGCTTTGCATCCTGATTTTTCAATTTATAGCTCAGGAGCACTATGAAAACAATGTAATTTTCTGAGTCTGGGATTTTGTGCACTTGATATAGAGACATATAAATGATTTATACACAAATTTATTAAAGGAAAAACACAGATGTTTCCTTCTCTGCGGAGGTGTTTTGATATTCATTTCTTGCCTAGATTTTTTTCTGAACTTATTTATAAAGTATTTAAAGTTATTTACAAACTATTTAAAGTATACATATATTAACTACGTGCTCCATGGGCTCATCTGAGGAACTGTAGTGTTGCCAAGGATCAGTAAAATCTCTGATCCTTTCATGTCTTTATTCTATATCCTCATCAGGGTGAATAATCTTTTCCTAAAGCTAAATTATGGATTTTTTTCCCTAAGGTGGTAGATAACAGCTTAGCATCACCCCTTCCCTGATCCAATGATGGATTGAGATCTGATGTTTCGTCAGTGGTCATGATTTCTTACTATTAATGTAAATGTGAGCCAATATTTTCATGGTAAAACTTTTCACAGACTTTTCCGTATTCACCTGTCCTTGCTCCCCCCACTCCCCCAGCAGAATTCAGTCTCTCTTCATCCTACCACTCAATCAGCCTCACGTCTTTAAACCTGGGAAACGCATTGCACAGGTCTTCCTATTTCCTTTTCCTCGCTCAGCATTGGATTTAAACAGTCCTTTCCAATAGTTCAATCTTTTACATTCTGTGATAGCACATGTTCCTCAGCCACCTCCCCCACTGTCTTCTATCCTGCTCTGTCTCATTTCTAGGATTGTCATTATTTAAGAGCACCAAGAGCCCTTATTCCTGAATACATGGTGTTTGCTATTATCTGTATGCATTTCCACCATGTTGTAGTTTCTGATAGCT
The DNA here is from genome assembly GCF_021556685.1 of Rattus norvegicus. Lineage (NCBI taxonomy): Eukaryota > Metazoa > Chordata > Mammalia > Rodentia > Muridae > Rattus > Rattus norvegicus. The sequence goes on from NC_141536.1 coordinate 125,086,586, forward strand.
TCTGTACACAGATTCATCACTAGATTCAATTTCTGGTGATAAATTCTTCTGTAAGGTCCACCATATCACTCAAGGACAAATTGACTTAAGTGTGAAACATGCTAACTCACCATCACCTTCAATGTCCTTTTCACAGCTAATTCCTTTCACCAGAAAAACTAGAAACCTACTAGTTGAGTATTAACCTCTGCCTCAGCTGAAGAGTTAATCTGTCACCTTTCTTTGTATAGTTTGTCTCTCAAATGCTTCCTGAATACCCCTGTCTCTTGTTCTATGGACAAAGCTACTATTGTAGATCCATAATAGTTATTGGATGCCTAGGAGCCTTATGTGAACCTTGTGTATTCTACTCCCATCCATTTCCCTTAGAATGCTGAGCTCGTAATCCAAACTCTAAGTTTGATCACGTGACCTTCTCATTCATGACCTTCTACTATACCATTTCATGTCAGTTTGTGCTAAGTCCCAAGGGGAAGTCTACCTCCTAAGTTCCAATTTCTGGGCTTAACCTCAAAGTGATCCCGCCGACTTCAAATTTCCCGCCGACTTCAAACTTCTTGTTTCAGCCTTCAGTTTGCCAGTGAATAAAGTTACTCTCTCAGTTTGAGTCTCTCCCTAGGCTGTTGGATCTTTACAAACACCTGATATGTCTGAGAAACTAGCCTGACTAATAATAAATGTTCAACTAATGATTCTCAATGACAAAGCAGAAGGATGTTACATATTCCCCTGGGATTGTTACTCATTTTCCCAGAATCTCACTCATTCTCTGGGCTGAGGAGTTACCCTGTGACTTTAAGCAAAAGTATTAATGTTGTCAATGTTCTGTGTGGATCATGGGTTGTTTTTAATTTCCAACCTTAATCCAAAAACACAGTATGGATATTATTTGTTTGTTTCCTGTATTAGTTAGTCTATCAATTTTCCCTGTCAGCACTTTAGATAAAAGGTTCAGTGTCTCGTGCAGATAATTGCAAATATGGACAATTAATTACAAGAATGTCATGGAAATAGGAAGTTTTTAGGACTTTCTCCCCAGACAGTTTACAAAAAAATTAGTCTTCTAGGAAATCAGCATTAAAGGGATGTTCAGACTTTGATTATCACACTTAGCCACTAAATCCTAAGTTTTTGTCTAAGTGAATTAAAAAGCTGTATGCATATGCAAAACTAAACATGTATGTTCTCTGTAGAACTATTCATAACTAGTAAAACATGGAAGCCGCCAAAAATACCCTACAGTACACCAATAGATAAGTTTGATGTATGCAGACAATGTTATATTAGTTGATATTAAAAGAAAATGAGCTATTAAGTCATCAAAAGATTTTTAAATATATTAAATGTATATTTTTAGGTGGAGAGAAAGGCCATTCTGAAAGGCATCATGCTATATAATTTCAACTGTGTGATGTTTTTAAAAGACAGATCTATGGAAACTATGAAAAATTGTCAGTGCCCCCTGGAAGACAGAAGGGAAGAGAAATGAATGAGCAGAACACAAGGATTAAATCAACGAAAATATTCTGAAGTAATGGTAAACTCAAGTTCCATTGTATATTCACAAAAACCTCTAAATGTATAGCAGCAGCAGCGAACCATGGTGCCCACTATGGACGTCTGGTGGTGATGATGTGTCAGCTAAGTTCATCAGTTAGAGGAAAGTGCCACTGTGGTGCAGAAGCTAAGAGGAGGGGAGAGAGTACGTGACCATTCTTGGTACTTTCTGCTGGGTCTTGTTGCCAATCTGAAGATGCTAGATTGAAAAAAAAGGTTTCTGTTAGAAAAAAAATAAGCCATTCATTCCAGATGGGATTAGGCAGTCCAGGACACCCTTCTGCTGAGCTCTTTCACTCTGCTCTTTCCCCTCACCTTACTCCTAAGATTATCCTCTCTAGAAATTACTTAGGCAAAATAATCTTACCTTTGGCTCTGCTTATAAGGCATCAATCCAAGACAGAGGTGCAGTCATGGCATACACTACTGCTGACTTATTCAAAATGCTTCTACTGTCACAGTAAAACTTGGGCCAGGATTTGGTAGAAGCTGAAGCAGGTAAAGTAAAAATACAGAGTATAAATGCTGACAGAAAAAAAAATCCTGGAAGAAGTTAAAAAAGAAAAAAAAAACTGTCTGCCTTCTCACCACTACACATAGGGAGATGGAAAAATGCCAAAAACAAATTTCACCTTCTTGTAAGATTTGTCTGTGTGCCAGGTCCTAATTCCCTGGAAAGGAAACGAGGTGTTCTTACTTCCATGTACTCACTCTATTGGTTTCCTGTGGCTGCTGTAACAAATTTCCAGAACTGAGGTGGCTTAAAGCAACAGATATTATTCTCCTGTGGGTTTACAGGCCCTTCCAAATGCTGGATGTGGGAATCCTCCCAAAATTCTTCAGGTTGCTGTGGTTGTCATCTGTACTTTGCTTTCTGGGTAAATGACTATGACACTCCTTCCTCTGCCTTTGCCTTTGTGGGGTCTCTGTGTCTTTCTTCTACTTTGCATTTCTTACAGGGAGAGAGCTACTTTTAGACAGGAAATCCAAATGGATGATCCAGAATAGTTTTATCTCAGAATTCCTGATTAGATTTTTCATGATTGTTGCCCCAAATTAGGTCCCACCCACAGGTTCTTGAGATTAAGAGACATATTTTGGAGGGCACAGGGAGTCAGAATTGGCCCAGAATATTCACTGATTTCTTCTTTCTCTTTATTATATATAGTACTATATAATGCACACTACACAATAGTGTTTATCAAAATTACATACTACTTCTCAAGGACTGGGGATAGAGCAGAGACTGAGGAAATGGCTAAGCAATTATTGGCCCAACTTGAGACCCAACCCATGGGCAAGCACCAATCCCTGACACTATTAATGATATTCTGATATGCCTGCAGACAGGAGTCTAGCATGACCATCCTCCGAGAGGCTCCGCCCAGCACCTAACTCAGAGAGATACCGAGACCCACAGTCAAACAGTGGATGGAGCTTGGGAACTCTTAAGGAAGAATTGGGGGAAGACAGTTACTCCACAGGAAGACCAATAGAGTCAACTAATCTGGACCCTTGGGGCTCTTAAAGACTGAATCACAAAACAAAGAGCATACGTGGGCTAGACCTACCATTCCCCACCACACACAGATGTAGCAGACATACAGACATACAGTTTGGTATGAGGGTTCCAAACAACTGAAGCAGGGGCTATCCCAAAAGTTGTTGTCTGTCTATAGAATATGTCCTTCTACCTGGGCTGCCTTTTCTGGCCTCCGTGGGACAGGATGTGCCTAACCCTGCAGAGACTTGATGAACTAGGGTGGGATAATACATAGCGGCGGGCCTCCACCCTCTCAGAAGACAAAAGGAGGGGGAAGGATTTTTGGAGGAGGTGACTGGGAAAAGGGACTGTGAGTGGAATGTATAGTGAATAAATAAAAATAAATAAATAAAATGAAAAGAAATGAAAAATTAAAACAGAGTTCTTTCAACAATGTATTTATTGCTATTAGAAATAAACATAAGAATTACATGCCCATCAACTATTGCTGTTTTCTAAGTCACAGGTATGTCCCATAAAATATGATTATTTATACTGTACAAATGAGAAAATTGAGCCTAGGGTAAAGGTTGGTATGGTACGTAAAATTTTTTTATGAAACTTGAATTCTTTATTATGATCTTCTCCCTGTGGAGAACAAGAGTGATGGTTAATCTTTATTGGCAACTTAACTGGATTCAGAATTCACCCAAGAGACCTAGGAGACCTAAAAATCCCAGAAGATATATCTCTGAATATATCTGTGAGTGTGTATCCAAAAACATTTTAACTGAGGATTCAGAGTAAGCCCTGAATGTACACGGCACCATCCTATATGCCCAGTTCCTAGACCAAGAAAAAGTGTAATGGAAAAGTTAATCCAACATTAGCATTTATCTTTATCTTTCTGACTATACATATACAGTGACTAGCTACTCTTGCTGGTAGAGCTATTGTGTCTCTCCCAACCATGGCTTCTTACCATGATGCACTGTATCTTTAAACTATGAGCTAATAAAATTTTTTTTCATTATTTTTAAAGCAGTTATTTTATCACAGCAATGACACAAGTAAATAAAACTCAGAATCAGAAAGAAAGGAGGTCACTTTGCTTCCCAAAAAGTCAGAGTACTGAGCACAAGGCAAATACAAATATTCTTAAAGAAGAGGTTGCCATGGAAGGGTCCTGTTTTACAATGTCAAGAGAAAGAACAGCGGGGTTGTGTCTTACAAGGGGTAACAAGATGCTGCCTCCTCCTCCCTCTCCTTGTCTTCCTCCTCCTTCCCCTCCTCCACCTCCTCTTCTTCTTCCTCCTCTTTTTCCTCCTTCTTCTTCCTTATCAGCATCCTGAGTTTCAGAAATAACACTTCCCCCCTCTAAGGATGATGTTTTTATATTGCTCACAGGCATTTAAGGAATGCTGGAATAAGAAGAAAGTTATTTCACAAGTTTGTGTTAATGCTCATTTCTTGTTACACATTTGCAGACTGGAAGGGAGAAGGCAGCTAGACAGGCCCACACCTCTCCATTCATTTTCAAAGATCCACTTTGACCATCCTACTTCCTCACAGCAGCTTTCTCCTTCATCACAAAGCAGGGAGTGAAAACTTAGAAATTGTGACCATTGAAGATGTTTCCATCTTGTCTCAGTTGGACTTCCTAATTCAGGATTATTCATCATCTTAAATTTCCCATATCCTAACTATTTTTCCAGAATCACGAGCCATTCATTATTCATCTAATGCTAATCACAGATCTTTTTCTGCCATTTCTCCAGCAGCAGCAGCATCGAATGGACAAATGTAAGGTGTAAAACTCCTCAGTAAAAGAGGTAAGAAGTTACTGCTTTCTGTAAAATGTAGGTCATCAAATCAGTAGAAAGCATTAGGGGAATTCAGTGCCTTCTTCAGCCCCAGCCTTCCATGTGCGAAACTCATACCACCAGTGTTTTCATACCAGAGAGCTTGAGAAGTATCCACATCCACAGGGCCAGGCCCTCACCTGTCGAATCTGTACAGTGGGAACCCAGAGTCTAGCCTTCACAAGATCTCCAGGTAACTGACACACACTGAAGTTTTAGAGCTAGTTTATGACAGCAGTAGCTGTCAAACTTCAGTGAGCCTCAGAATCATCTGGAGGCTTCCTACAGATGGCTAGACTCCATCAGAGTGGAAAGTTAGAATCTCAGATTCAATACTTAGGGGAAAGACCAGAGAAACTGCACATGTCTCAGGCTTCCACTACTGATGCTTCTGGTTCAGTGGCCACAATTCAAGAACCACTGTTTTATGTGTACCCATAAGCAAATTCGTAAGATTATGCCCCTTTTTTTTCAATATTTGTGTAATTTCTTTGCCTCAAGAAATTGAATAGGAATATTTTTTCCCAAAAGAAAAAAAATAAACACATACAAGACTTAGGCCTAGCTTTCCCATTTCCCATCTCACTGTGCAGAAGGCAACACATGTGCTTCGGATATGCTGGGAAGTCGCATTTCTACGCACTCCTTAACAAGACTTTGGAATTGTACTTCTAAGCCTGGTTATTTCTCTATGTTAGTCCTTTCCTGCCTCAAAACCCATCACATTTTTCTGTTTTCTCCATAGTCCCAGCAGGCACAGCATCCCAAAGCCATACCTTCCCCATAGGACACTTTTGTTGCTCTGCTCAGTCAGGAGATTATTCAAGGATTAACTCTTATCATGTCAATTATGAATCCCATCTCCCCAATTTTCTGCAGCCCTAGAGTCTTATTTTTAAGTCATTAACATAATTAACTAACAACCTGCCTTGTTCAGATTGAAAATTTGTTTTGCTTACTAGCTACACCACTATTTTCACTTGAAAGTCTTTCCTTGCTCTAAATTAACCTATACTTTTAGGAAGGATGTATCAGCTCAGCCAGGTTTTTATACCCAACCACCCTATCTACCATACTTATTGCCAATTATCTAACTTTCAAGAATAGATACAAAAAAAGGGCTTTTGAATACTGCTTACCATGAAATTCTTGGCTATTTCTACCAATGAAGTAGGTGATGATGATGAAGCCTTCTGATGTTTCATAGTATTCTATTACTTTATGAAGTTTGCCATTCAAACTCTGCCAGAATTCATTCACTATCTGGTAACTATTCCCTATATGTACTAAGTTATAAGCTGGCCTTGGAAAAGGCTAAGGTCCTAAAGCAGTAGTTTTCAACCTTCCTAGTGTTGCAAACCTTTAATATAGTTTCTCATGTTGTGGTGACCCACAACCATAAAATTATATTTTTTGCTACTTTATAACTGGAATTTTGCTACTGATATGAATTATAAATATGTATGTTTTTTAATGGTGTTAGGTGACCTCTGGGAAAGAGTCATTTGACCCTAGGGGTTCAGGACTCACATGTTGAGAAATGCTTTCCTAAAGAATACTACCTGTCTTCTAATTAAACAGAGAGCGCCGTAGCAGGGATGCTACTCTTGACTTTACTGCATCCTGCATAGATTCACGTTTCTCTAGACTTTTGTCTACAACATTGATGAATAATACTAGAAATCCTTTATTGGTGTTATAGTTTAGACCTTAAATAGCCCTCCAAAATTCATCTGTTGAAAATTTGTTCCTAAATACAGTTGGGGTATTTCAGGGGGTGGGTAACTGCATTATGAGGACTCTGATATCATCAGTGGATTGGTCACCTTACTGATTCACAACCTAACAGGCTTTTGGAGGTCAGTGGAAATGTAAAGAGACCAGGTCTAGGTGCAGGCATCAGGCCAGTGAGGGCATTCATGCACTTGGAAGCTACTCTGTGTTCCTGAAGCCTTGCTGGCAGGCTCTTTCTGCTTCCTAGACACTATGAGGTTGACATCTTTGGTCCACAACATGTTCCTCACCAAGGTGTCCTGCCTCATCATGGATCAAAACCAGGAGCCAAAATGAATCTTTCTTCCTTTAATTTTGTTTGCCTTGAATTCTATCACTACAACACGGGAAGCTGACTAACACAAAGGGTAAGTAAATTCCTTAAGTTTCCACAGAATGAAACAGAGTCAGTTCTCATCTCTAAAGAAGTAGGAAACTGAGGGGCTTGGAACTTATGTCATCTTTAGAAGAAGCCAGGATCAAGAAAATCCATGCCTCAAGGAGTAACAGCTCAGGTTCCTTGCAAGAGCAGCTAAGGAGTATTTCCTGCAAGAGTTAACAGCTCAGGTACCTGCCACTTGCATCAGCAGCAACAAGCAGATAACAATTCTAATCTCAGTTTGAATTAACAGTTACAGGAGCTATTAATTTTAAACTAAAATAAAATCTTGACCTCAGCTCCGTTTTATCCTTTCATATCTTGACATGCAAAATACTAAGGGGGCTGAGGGGGAGGCACAGAGGCTGTGATTAAGTCTGCTTCTTGCTTCCATTATCTTCTCACTTTTCCTGGGCTCTAATTTAAACATCTTATTTATAGTGTAATGCTCTTAAGACTTTTCTGGGGATATTTAAATGGGGATAGTTAATTGGGACTGTTCTAGCAGAACTCAGCTTCAATCTCATCTTCCTAGGTGGTGGCATTTCTCCACCTGAAAAATAATGTAATTTCCTCTTCCTCAGTCTAATTTTCATCTCCACTGTTACAGTTCTGAATGCTGCGACCTAAGGCAATTTGAGTCTAATAAGTTTTTTCCTTTAATATTATTGCGATTATTTTTAATCCTCACACAAACTTGATCCCTTGCATGTTCCACCATTCTTGAAAATGGATAAGTAAAGTTTAACACAGAGAACAACAATGGTATAATTTTAAGAAAACTAACAAGGAAAAGTAAAAATTTAATGCTTAAAAAATATAGAATACTTCATGAAGCAAGCTTCCAAAATTAGTAGAAAGAATTTTTTCATTTCAATGGAAAGCTACTTTGTTCATTTACTCCTATTTGGAGTAGTCAAAGACTTGGCTGCTAGCTACAAGTGTCCTATTTGTGGATCATGGAAATAATATGATGCACGTATGCAGGGTCACGGGCAAGGCAAGGTAATCTCTATGCCAGCTTCTCTTGTTTCCTCCAAACCACCTGTCCTAGAGTAAGTTCTCCAGAAGTACCTCGTGAGAGGAAATTGTTAGAGAAGTTGCTCCAGGAGAAGCCAATAGAAGGTGAGCAGAACAAGAAAGGAAACCTTGTTAAGCACAATTTCAGGTGTGGTCATGAAGAACTGAGCAACAGGACATGAAGAGTCATTTCCTAACTTAACATTTATGCTGATGAGTCAGTAGCTGTGGGTAACGACTTGAGAATATGACCTGTCTCAATGACTTTGAGGAAAGCATCTATAGTGGCCCAAGAAAAGTTCTGCCCTACTTGGGAATCCATCCCATTTACAGTCACCAAACCTAGACACTATCGTGGATGCCAACGGTTTGCTAACAGGAGAATGATAGAGCTGTCTCCTGAACCGCTCTGGCAGAGCCTAACAAATACAGATGCAGATGCTCACAGCAGGCAACCATTGGACTGAGAACAGAGTCCCCAGTGGATGAGTTAGGGAGAGGATGGAAGGAGCTGAAGGGGTTTGCAACCACACAGGACGAACAACATCAACCAACCAGACACACTAGAAGTCCCAGGGACTAAACCACCAACCAAAAAGTACACATGGAGCTACCCATGCCACATATGTAACAGAGGATGCTCAATGGGAGATGAGGCCCTTTGTCCTGTGAAGGTTCTTGCCCCAGTGTAGGGAAATGCCAGAGGTGGGAGAGAGGGGGTGGATGGGTGGGCGAACAACCTCATAGAGGCAGGGGCATGGGGGATGGGATGGGGTTCAGGAGGGAAAACCAGGGAAGGGGATAACATTTGAAATGTAAATAAAGAAAATATCCAATAAAAAAAAAGAAAAGTTTTGGGGTTGGGGATTTAGCTCAGTGGTAGAGCGCTTGCCTAGCAAGCGCAAAGCCCTGGGTTCAGTCCTCAGCTCCGGGGGCGGGGAAGGGGGGATAGAAAAGTTTTGCAATAGTTTTAGATGCTAGGAGGAATTTTTCATTGGCCATCTACCACAGCTGCCTATTGCTTCTAAGGTTAGGCTTTGAGGAGGAAACTCTGCAATCACTACTATTCTCTACAAGTTCACTGGACTTAGAATCACCATAGAAACACATCTCTGGGTGAATCTGTGAAGATGTTTACAGAAAGATTTAAATGAGGAAGGAAGACCCACCCAAGATGCAAGTGGTACCACCATGGGCTGGGGTCTCAGACTGAATAAAAAGAAGAGTGCAAGCTCAGCACAAGTGTGTCTCTTTCCTTTTGAAGGAGTGATGTGATCAGTTACTTCACATCATGTGATGCCACTGTGACAGACAGTATCCTGTTTTAAGCAAGTGCAGTTAAACATTCTCCCTTAAGCTTCTATGTAAGTTGCTCTTGACCTATTGTCTAGCACTTCTATTCCTCTACTCCATCAACAGCCCTTCTCCCTGTTGCTTTATTGTCCTTCCCTAGGTAGTCTCTCTGCTTTTGTATTGTATACACTCCATCACTGGCCTTATCTCCCTCTCCCTTAGAAATAAAGTTCCACTGTACATATGTGCAACATTTACTCTTGCTGGGAATCCTGGACATTGCAAATCATGCAGGAATAAACCTGCTTATGCATGCATCTCTGATACATTGATTTACTTACATACACACCAAGCATGGAGTCATATAGCTAGATTATACATAATTCTGTTTTAATTTATGAGGAATGATATTCTGTATGTTTTAGATGGATGTTAAAATCATTCATGATTATAATTTTAGAACCTATCTGGCAATTAATGTCCATTTATTTTGAATTAGAAGACCTAATATATGACTCACATATCTGAAAAAGATAGCTTTTCTCTGTTTTATCTCATCTGACTAATTTAGGTTTGAACTCTACCAAATTAGACATTACAATAACTACATTGAGCTTATTTTAAGCTTTTGTTTACTTGAACAATTGTTTCCTGTCTTTTAACTCTTATTCTCTGAGTAACTTTAGCAGAGGAGTGTGCATTTAGATCTATTTTTCTTCCTATGTTTGTTTGCTTGCTTGCCTTTTAAAATATATTTTTTAAATTCTTTGAGAATTTTATAAACACATTCAATATATTTTTATCATATTCACTCACAATCCTCAACTCCTCCCAAATTAATCCTCATTCCTACCCTTTCCACTTATCTTTTTTGGTGTTGTTGTTTATAACCCATGTTCAACTACTGTTACCCATGTATTAGTGGGTATGAGGCCATCTATTGGAGGCTAGTACATCTATAAAGGGACGAAACTTTAAGAAAGAAAAAATAAATAAAACTAACTACATATTCCCCCAAAACTATTGACTGTCAATAACTCTTTATATATGAGTAGGGGCTCCTGAGCCGTTCCCTCTTCCATTCAGGAATGTTGACTGACCTAATTTTGTCAGGCCTATGACCTATATTTCAATCTGGTAAGAATATCTGTGTCTTTTTAGGAATGAGTTAGGGCCACTTACATTTAAAGTTATTATTGAGAGATGTTCGTTCATTCTAGTAAATCTTAGGCTATTTTGCTGGTCGCTTGGATTAGTCTTTGTTCTTTACTTTCTTTTCTATTAGTTTTGATAGTTTGCTGGTTGGCTATATTGAATATGATGAACTCATTTTTAGTTCCCTTTTGTTCATACATTCCTTTCATGAAATGTCCTCTTTCCTTATTTTTAATTTAAGGATGTTTCCCTCCTCCTCTATGTATAATATCACTTCAAATATCTGTGCAGTGTTGACCTAATGGTCAGGAGTAGCCTTAGTTTGTGCTTGTCTTAAAATGCTATTTCTCCTTCAATTTCAAAGGAAAGGTTTGCTGCATATAGCAATTTCGGTTGACAGTTATTTACCTTCAAAGAATGAGCCATCATTGCATGCTTTCCTAGCGCTCAGGGTTGGTGCAGGCAGACCTGATGCTCTTCTGTTTCTGACTTTGTAGGGTAGTTGGTTCTTCTGCCTTTTAACACTGGCTCCCTACTTTGAATTTTTGACACCTTGACTATATGTTATACAGAGACTCTTGGGGCTCTAAACCTTACTTGAATGCCTGTTTCTCTCTCTGAGTTCAGAAAATATTTAGCTCTAATGCCATTAACTTCACTCTCTATATTTTTGCTGATTATCTGCATTCTGCCTTATATCCTATAGTCTCCTCAGTTTGGTCTCTTGGTTATTTCTCAGAGTTCTTAGACTCTGTAGAAATGCTTTCCATCTATCAGGCCCTATTAATGTTGAGTATAGCATTTTAAAAGCTTGTCCTCCACCCTGATGTTCTATCTTCTGTTGGACTCTATCTGTAGTCCTTTCTACTGCCCTTTTCTATCTTACTGGTCTCATTTCTTCTGGATAAACTCACCCACTCATTCATATGCACTCATATACCATTGATCATTTTTACTAAAATATTTGAGAAATCTTCACCTGACTTTCACCCATTTGATGGAAACAGAATTGTACTGCTTGACTTCATGATTCTTGTATTTCTGTGTCATAGGTTATGCTTCTGTTAGTTTTTACAATTTTTTCAAGTTTTTGATGTTGTTGTTTTTGTTGTTTTTGAGAGGCGAATATTCTTCTTTAGCAACCTACTCCTGGAGGCTATATCCATCAGGATCATTGAGAAATATGCAAACTACCTTATCAGCTATGACAACAAACCACATAATGTATAAAAGTCCACTTTAAATTAGTTACTGCCTAAAAATAGATCAAAAATGTCCATAAAACTAAATGTAGCAAAACTACTAAAGAATGTGTTGTGGAGTTAAGAATTATTTAAAGTAAGAATGGATAATAGTAAATAATAATAATAATAATAATAATAATAATAATGATGATGATGATGATGATGATGATGATACATAGTAAATAAATTAAAGAATTTACAAAAAAACAAAAAAAAAACCATGGTGAAGGACAGATCCGTGGCTCTGGACTTTGGTCAACCCACTTGACTAAGGCTCAAAACTATTAAACCCTGGATAATTCTCAGCCACTGAGAGCTTCTCTTGTTTCCAAGGATTGGCTATTTCTCCCTATGCACTTTGTAGTCTGATATCACCTCCCACTGTGTATACCTTTCTCTTGTTATTTTGGTACTCCTGTTTGGTGAGACTGCCGCTCTGAGCTTTCACTGTCCTAGAGAATGTAGAAGGTCAAACTGAGCTTCCTTGATCTGTTGTTAATCCCTGACCTCACATCCCTCAGGTAACAATAGATTATCTCTCAAGACAGCACCCAGCAGCTGCTCTCCCAGTAGTAAAGTGTGACAAATGGGACTGCTCTCTGTTGCTGCTGGAGCAGTCACTATATTATCAAACCCACAACTGGATTTGAGGCTGCCGAAGGCAGTAGGCTTGATCTGAGATAGTACCGTTCATCTTTCTTCTGGCTTACACTTTGAAAGAAGCTCCTAGCACTCCCAGCCCCAGCTCCAATACCAGAGGCTGTGTCCAGCTCTCCTTTCTGTGCAGTGCATCATTTTCCTGCTCTTTCCTAGTAGCTTTTTTGCTTCCTTTGTAAATATCTGGCGCTATCAGTTTACTTACCTTTTTGCTGAAAAACATTTATTTTGTTTCTTACTCTGACTCTCTCCTTCGCTTGCTTTGACTAAAGTAGACCATAGCCCACCTAGTACCTTCTTTGATTTATTCTTCATAGCAGCAAAGAAAGAATGATACACTTGGGTGGGCTGACTAAACTGGACACATGATTCCTCAGAGACATTTCCTAAAAAAAACTAAAGTTAAAGAGAGGAAACGGTTTCTAGATTCCCACAAGGTTATCTTAACTTCCAAATTATCTGTATGTGGCAAATACAGTGAAATATCAGATGTAAAACCATGACTATTCTCTTGTTCTGTATTCTGGGAAATGGAACTTTTGGAGGAGTCAAGTGAGACCTGACATTTTCAACTTCATTCTTCGCTTCATGTCTGATAGACTCTGCTTGAAATTACTTTTTTCTAGCAAGATTCATTACCAATTGACAGACTCCTAAAATGTGTTCAGCTCTTTAGTCTTTAGATAATAATGCATATGTTTCACAGTGATATATATATATATATGTATATATCAAAATGAAAATATTTAAGGGTCTTTTTGGTATTGTTTTCTGTTCTGCCAATTTTCTCTAGAATACATGTTTTATCTTGGCAATAACAAAATGAAAATGGGGAAAATTTATCTCCAAAAGAGTCAAAACAAACACAGAAGAGATAAAAGAATACTAGAAACTGAGCACCAGGACAGTGCCCAGAAAACTCCTCAAGTGATGAGCCATCAGACTCCAGGACCCTGTTCCCTATACTTTCCTGTATAAAGAGAAAATAAATAAACACTGTTGACTAGCTCACGGCCTCAGAAACCTGCCTTGCATATTCCTATTATTTCGTATGATGATGAATGAGTAATTTCTTTCTCTTCCTTTCAAGAGCATGTGTGTGATACAGAAATACCACCAAGCATAACTGGTCACTTCATTGGACCACGAAAAATCACAGACATAAATAATTAAGATTTTTACACATCTCAATTTATCAGTTAGTACTGATGACTCCCACCTTTTGTCTCTGTGAGTATAAAGAAGAGAAAGAGTCTCATTAGTTCTAGTCCTGGGCCATATTTTTAGCTTCTAGCCTCTGCCAGGAGATGTCATTGTCTATCTTACTTCTGACATCTTTCAATCTCATCAGTACCCATTCTCCCACCCACTCGAAGTGCTACCCCAGTTCTGTCTCTCAAACCAATAAGTCACTCTCCAACTTCACATTCTCCATCCTGCATGAAGCAGAACTGTGGGTGCTGCAGATGATAGAGGCCTGACCTTACCTCTCAGAGCCAACCCTTTCTTCCTCATCCTTGAATCCAGGTGCTAACACCTGCACTGATGAAGGGCCATCAGTCTGGTGGTGGATTTAGTGCACTGCACTGAAACACTTGTCCTCAGTGAGAATTGCGTACACAATAGATGCTCACTTAGGATCAGTTGAGTTTATATTGTGCCTAATGGTTTTCAGAAACAGTTTTTATGACTTTTTGATTGTCTCCACCCTTTGATAGTTTTAATCTTAAGAGTTTTGACTGGGGCTAACATTTCTAGAAAGATTTAACCTTGGTTTTAAAATCATTGAATCTCTTATTTTTCCAGAGACACTGCACTCTATCTATTATGATAAGGGTATTAACGGGATAACTTATCAGATGTCACTAATAACAAACTCATTTACTTTCAGATCTTCATTCATAAATGCTTTTTTAGGGACTGGTTTTAAGTGCACTTTTAGCTATTTCATTAGGTACTATTTTACCTACTCAAACATACTTTAAACTGATATGTAGCGTGATTGATAGAAAATAATACAAGTATAAAATTAGCTTATACTGTAAGCAAATTATATTTTAATGCATATATAAACTTTACAGGTTCTCACAATTGTTCATCCCCATTATCATTAGTATGTAGAAATTGTCACAAAAATATCAATTAAAAATATCAACAGAGATTTCCTAGAATACCACTGGAGTAATGAGAGAATTTATAAAATAAAACTTTATAAATTTTACCCTCCACTACCCCCACATTGCTTTGTTTGATTATTGTTGTCATTATTATTATTATTATTATTATTATTATTATTATTATTATTATCATTGTTATTATGTGAAACATTTGGCTTGCTTTCTCTCTCCAACACTGCCTCCTTAGTTCTGGCCCTGTGGTTAGCACAAAGCCTGCATCAGGGAGCCTGAAGGAAGTCAAAAGGATTAAGACATGGTTAGATTATACATGAGGAGTCTGACTGGAAAAGAAATTCCATTATCACCACCCTGGAAGCCGAGATTCTTTTCTTCACATCAAAGGACCAGGAGACAGAGAGAGGAAAAGTCTTCAGAGTGGACCCCCTTTCATTTGCAGTTCAGTTAACTGCGTCTGAATGTTCAGTGTGCTCTATACTCTCAGACCCCGAAAGAGCTTGAAGCTGACTTTCCCACACTGGGAACTTAACTCAAGCAGACCTGACAAGAAAAGACAGGCGCCTCAACAGATGCAGCTTGTACAGAGTGAGATTATTTTTTTTTATCCAAAAGTTGCTTATTTTTCTTAAGAAGGAAAAAAACTTTCCCTTTGAGATAAGTTTTAAAGTGTGAAAAATGTTGACATTTTTCTTTACACATCACAGGTTTGCTGTTTTATTTCTGTATTTATTTTTTTTCCAGCTAGCATAATCCTCCTATGGTGGATCATGTAGGCAATACTCAGAGTCTGTCAAAACCCCTGGGCTATTACCATGGTTTCAAAACTTCTAGCACTCAAGCGAGCTTACCAAGGGCACAGTTTCCCTGTTGTGTGAATTGCCGCAAAAATTAGAATCTAGCTGATGCTAGAATTCTGTTGACAAGCTGATGAGACCCATGTCCTCCAAGTTCCTCTCAAGTCTCACTCAACCTGTCAGAGAAATCTGTATAGCTGCTCTAAACCGCTGCCTGGAGAGACAATTAGGGCTTTAAAGGCACCGGAAGAAGTTGTGAATGAAAGCATCAAGCATGGACAAATAACATGTAATCACGATAGTATCTTGAGCTCCTAGAAAATGCCCAGTGAGTTTGGGTCCTGCATCTAACATGGAAGGAATCTGAGGAGAATGTGGACAATTCCACACAGGATAAAAAAGAATGAAATTAGTGTTTGCCAACACTCCAAAATTAAAGATGTCTACTGGGAGCCATGACGTTCTTGTCAGTAATTGAATGTACTGACAATCCCAATCGCTCTGGAAGGTAAGGCCAGAAGAATGCCGGTCCAAGTTCAGCCTGGGCTACAGAGCCCTTCCAAAGCACTTCTTGGTAGACCGGGTTACTGGAAAAATAATAGCAAAACTATTTGATTTCCGTATCCCTCAATGTTTTGAAGAAAGCAAAAAACAGTAAATCTGAGAAAGCCTCAAACTTCATGTTCTGTGCGTCCAGCTTTCTTTCTTTCTTCATCAGAAATCAACCTATCAGTTTCTAGAGCAGGAGGCTGGCTAGTGGTCAGTTGCACCGGGATCACCTGGGAGCCTGTTAGACGCGCAGACTCCACCACCTTCAGAACCAGAAGCTGTGACCTTCTGTGAGCCAATCTGTTTCCATGGGCTTGCCATATGCTCCTCGTGAACACGGAGGTTTAAAAGACACTGCTCTCGTATGCACGTCTATACCGCAATATTCTCAGCAGCACAAAACAAGTCCGCATATCTACAGTCTCTGAAAATCTCCCCTTGACCTTAGAATCTGCTGCTATCTTTCCTTTCCCCCCTTTTTAACAGGACTTTTCTTTTGTTAAGTGGTGCCCAAACCCACTTGCTGAACAGTAAAAAAAAAAAAAAAAAAAAAAAAAAAACACAGCAGGGGAACTCTAAGAACCACTTTAAAATCTTCAGTACCCCATGCATGTTCAAAACTAATAACAGACCCACTGAAATGGGTAGGAAATATCACTTGCTTTTACCCATGACAGTACTTCCAGTAAACTAGCCCAGCATGAAGCAGTGGGCAGTGAGTGTGAGCTCTTGGCTTCTCCACCAGGGAGAGAAGAATGAAGCAAAGTCCAACATTCTGGCCTTTGGAGAACTGCCTGAGACTGGCTTTGTCTCTCCCCATTAAGAGCCCTGGGTAGCAGAGGGATGTCTGCAAACGCCCGGGAACTGGTGAGAAGAGTTCAGGACTTGTGGCGCCCAGAAGACATTTAGTTCTATAATCGGAGGAAATGATGGATCATTGGCTTCTTTTGGAGAGGAAATGAAACAGTACAATATGTAGCTTTCTAGGGAGCTCCCTGGAGGAGCGCTTTCTGCCTGTCTGACTAAGGATGCTGCTCTAACAGAAACACTGTGTTCTAGAGGCTGGCAAGAACACTGGGGCTCAGCCAGTTGCTGCAGGCATTGAAATGCTGACAGGCTGATGAGAGAGAGAGAAGAAGAAAGAATAGGAGAGGAGAGGAGAGGAGAGGAGAGGAGAGGAGAGGAGAGGAGAGGAGAGGAGAGGAGAGGAGAGGAGAGGAGAGGAGAGAGAGACAGAGAGACAGAAAGACAGAGAGAGAGACAGAGACACAGAGAGAGACAGAGAGACAGAGACAGAGAGAGACAGAGAGACAGGGAGACAGACACAGAGAGAAGCACTCTGAAAAATTATACTCCAGACCCACAGAAGACATACTACCTCCCTCATAGATTTGAAAGGCCCTAGAGTCTCCAATTGGGCAGGTTAGAGAAATTCTTCTCTTGTGTAAAAAATCCAATACTGTGAAAGTCAGATATTTTCCTGAATGTACAATCACCACCAAAAATCAATATAGATATGACGAAAGATGGAATTATGACCTAATCCTAAGAATAAGATGAACATCCCAAAACCGATCATGAAGAAACAAAGATCTATTAATTTACAAGTAACAGTTACATTAAGGACGGTCGGTATGCTGAGAGAGAGCTTAGCATCCTAAGTGGTCTATCCACAGAAGAGCAAGAACAAGTTGAGTATCAAGAAAGAACTAGAACTGCGAAGTGTCTTAGTTATTACTCTATCGCTGGGAAGAGATACCATGACCAAGGCAGTTTATAAAATCGAGCATTTAATTGGGGGCTGGCTTCAGAGGGCGACTCTATGATCATTATGATGAGAGCACGGTGTCAGGGAGGATAATATGACATTGGCACATTAGCTGTGAGCTTACATCTGATCTTGTGAGACCTCAGAGCCTACCCCCATGAGAACACCCCTCCTCCAGCAAGGCCATACCTCCTAACCATTCTCCAAAGTAGGTCTGACAATTTAGGAGCAAGTGTTCAAACACACGAGCTTGGCAGAGGCACAGTCTCATTCAAATCACCACATCAAAAACAAACAAAAAACAAACAAACAAACAAACACACACAACAACAACAAGAAAAGCAAACAAACAGTCAAAGTCTCGATTAGGAAAGTGTATTGACTGCATCTGGAAATGCAGCAGATGTACTTAGTAGTGGACCAGAAACAGAAAGAAGAATCAGTAAACACTCACGGAACAATGTCAAGCTGACCAATGTAGGCGTAGACTTTGGTTATTGTAATGGAAAGATGAAGAAAAAGCAGAGGGAGAACCTATTTCAGACACGATAGTCAAAAACTTCTACATTTGAGAAATAAAACAGAAAAACAGTTGAATAAACCACCAGATACTAAGATTGAAAAGAATGACCTACGCAGGTCAAAACTAAGATTTATTATGATAAAATATCTGAAAGTAAAGCAGAAGCAGAAAGGTCACCATTACATACGGAGACCATGAGAGGAACAGTGAGTCGTGAAGTAAAATTATTAGAGTAATAGGTAAGACACTCAAAACACTAATGAAATAAAACATTCTAACCAATAATAATATACCAGGCAAAAATGTCCTCTGAAAAGGGGGAGCTTGTGGAGATGTTCACTTGGCACATACTTTCTGGACAAGCATAAAGACCTGACTTTGAATCTCAAAAACTCAAACTAAAAGCTGGTACTAAGCAGGAACGATGGCCTAGCCGCTGAGAATACTTGCTCTTGCAGGGGACCTTGGTTTGAATCTCAACAACTACATGGTGGTTCACAAAATCCACAGCTCCAGTCTTCGTGGGTCTGCTGCCCTCTTCTAATCTCTGCATGCACCCAACTCATGCCTGAGGCACATATACATGCAGGCAAAACACTCACACATGAAATAAAATGAAAGGCTTTAGGTTTAAAAATTAAAAATTAATACACAACACTGCGTGTGTAGTATATGCTTGCAGTCCCAGCTCTGGGGAAGCACAGACAGGTGAATCCCATGGATTCTCCAGCCAGTGAAGCTAGTCAAGTCATTGAGACAAGCCATCCCAAAGCTAAGGTTGAGAGTGACTGAGCATACCTCATATGACTTTATGGCCTCATATGCACTGACCCTGCCACCAAACTAAAAATGTAAGTTAAATTTCAAAAGCATTCTTAGGTAAATAAAAGCATAATGTATTAACCTACCTAGAATGAAATACTAGAATTCTGTAGATTGAAATGAAAGGATCCTTGACAGAAACATCAAAGCTTGTGAAAATGTAATTGTAATTAGTAATTAATAAATATAGAATATTATAAAATCACAATGGTGTGTATGTAAAACACATTTAATGCTGATGCGGAATTTAAACAGAAAAACATGAAACAAATAAAATCATAAACTTATGCCAATAGATACCAACTTAGAAATTAACATGTACCAATAATAACCCGAAGAAAAGGAAAAGGCAACCAATAGGTGTTTTGTGTGTCACAGACAGTGAACTATCAGTTGAATATAAATGATCAAAAGTTACAAGATTTTAGGTTTTTTCTTTGGGATTTTCATACATATATACAATGAAATATAATTACATTCACCCCATTTTCCCCCTCTAATTCCTCCCAGGACTCCCTCAGCACATCTCTCTCCCAACCTCATATCCTGTTCTTCATAATTCATTGACTTTATTTATTTATTAACACTCATTTTTAACATACTCTCTTTTTCTTTGAAAGATGTATACATTTATACAGTGTCTGTTGATCACATCCATCCACCATTTTCTCCATCTGTCTCGGGCCAGTGCCTCCCCCACCTTCTCAACATCATGCCTTCCTTTGTTTTCTGTTATTAATAATGCTGAAGCCCAGTTAACAATGCCCATATGGACATGAGGGTGCAGCTATTCCATGGGACATGGGCAATCTCCCAATAACCAAGTCCTCAGAGGAGAGCGCCTTCTTAACTCAGCAATCATCTGCTGTAAATTGCAACTGTACTAATGAGGAGGCCATGGGGTCCCTCCCCCATCTCCACTAGAATTCTGACTGTCTTGATCTTGTGTAGGCGTTGAGTGGGTAAACACAGCTGCTGCGAGGTGATTTGTGTAACAATCATTTCTGGAAGAAGTCATTTGACCTATAATCTTGTATTCCCCTATCTTTAACATTCTCTCCAGAAGGTCTCTTTTCAGTTGCCTAACCTTCGCTTGTGCTTCAACTTAGAGACACATGAAATAAAAGCTTTGAAGCTAGGAACTGCTTATGTAAGAGACCATGTGGCATTTGTCTTTCTGGGCACGAGTTACCTTGCTCAATATAATTTCTCCAGTTTTGTCGATTGATTGAAAACTTTCATTTGTCTTTATAGCTAAGAATGCTAAGGAAATAATGAGCAAAGTGGTAATTCTTTTAAGTGTAAATGGACTAAATGTAGAATTAAAAATAAGCATGCAGTGAATGCATAGATAAGGAAGTGAGATCAAAAGTATACACTACCCGTGAGATTCCTTTAGGCTCAAAAGTCAAAATTTGAAAGTGTTTACGTGGAAGTAGTAATTAGAGGGACAAAGGATGACCATATTTATGGAAGACAAAATAGACTATGATTTGAACTAAGAAGAAATGAAGATAGACATTATATAACAACAAATGTGTCAGTTAATCAGTCAAACAATATCATTATGTGATTGTATGCACCATCAGGAAGGCATCAAGAATGAAAATCAAGTGTTGCAGGACAATGGGAAAAACAAACAATCAATAATATTGCTATAGTCACAAACTTCATTACCTCACTTTCAATAATGGGTGAAATAACTCAACAAACAGATCAATAAGGAACGTGAGAGTCGAGGATCGTGAAGAGACTGAACCGAAAACTTATGCCCAGAACACTCCATCTGGCAGCAGAATATGAAATTTTCAACACAGTACAATGCAAGACTACTAAAAAGTCTTCGCAAATTCAAGGTGACTCAAATTCATATCAAATACGGTTCCTGACAAAACCAGAACCAAACGACAGATCAATAGAGTAAAAGGATGCTCAACATTTCACAGACACTTGGAAGTTAAATACTTCATTCTTGAGGCAAAAGTCTTAAGAAAACATAGCAGAGATTAGAAACCAATTGAGAAAAATAAAAATATAACTTACCAAGCTTTTGTTGTGTAATGAAAACAGTACTTAGAGATATTATATCAGGAAATAACAACATTCTAGAGGGAGAAATCTCTTCAGACAACAACAAACTAGAAAAAAGCAGGAAAAATAAAGCCCAAAGTTAGAGGGCAGACAGAAGACCGTAAAGCAGCAGAAAGAAATAAAGAAAGGAGAAAACTAATTTAAAAGTTGGTTGGTTTTATGAAATGATTAACGGAATTGAGAAGTCCATAAAAAGACTATAAGGAAAATAGAAAAGAATCAATTATCAAAAGCCAGAAATGAGAGGAGACATAATGAATGAAACAACAGCAGCTTGAAGAAGGGACTGACAGCAATGAATAAAATGGATAATCTAGAAGAATAAAATAACACTTACAGTAGTGTCAGAGAGAATAGTATATTTAGAAATAAATGTACCTAAAGATATAAATGATTTGAACAATAAAAACCATGCAAATAAATTCACGGAAGTACAAAACACATCAGTACTGAATTATGGGTCTTTAGGAAATTGAACAAATCCACATCTAGTGAAACTATTGAACAGCTAACTAAAAACATCTCAACAAAGGAAAACTCCAGAACAGATGTCTGCACTGGAGAATTCTACCAAAGAAAATTTAAAATGAATTCTTGTGAAACTCTACCAAAACAGTGAAAAGAAATGAACTCTTCCAAACAGAATGTACAAGATGAGCATTATCCCAATGTCAAAATCAATGAGAACGTAAAAAAAATTTAGACTAATAATCGTGTGACTATTGGCATGAAACTTGTCAACAAAATCCAAGCAATAGCACACCAAAAGGATCACTTAAACGTGGGTCAAGTGGGGTTTGTTCTTGGACTACAATGCTGTCTCGGCATGTAAACATTAATCAATGCAGCTTAAGTAAATTAGGATAAAGATGTTTGAAAACAATGCAATGCACTTTCATAAAAATGCTTAAAAAACTAGGAATAGAAGGAAGAATCTTACTGTAATCATAACCATATATGAACGTGAGCTCTCATCTTAGCCAATAGTCAATAATGATAAACTAAGGCATTTATGACAGAAGGATTCCTTTCAAATGACCTCTATTCTATACCAGACTGGAAGTTGGAGCCAGATAAGCTGGCTAGCAAAAAAAATTACAAGTCATTCTAATACATGAAAAACTTACCTCTGATCATACAGAACAAGAATTCATACAAATAAAACTCTAAAATAGCATCTGCATAGCCGAACTCAAGGACAAACACGTGTACCCACAGCTCCAACCAAGTGTTTCCCATTTAAGAGTCTGTTGCAAACTGTTGGCAGCTTCTCAGAATTGATTTCAAAAGAATTTCTCTAGGAATGCCTGGGGGTTTTCTCATTTCCCCAGTATCAGAACTATAACTGGAAGGTAAAAATAAGTAAGTAAGTAAGTAAGTAAGTAAGTAAGTAAATAAATAAATAAATAAATAAATATCCTATGACCTTGGTGACAGCTACATGTTCTCAGACTTGCTGGTGGCTTCAAGCAAAAGCTCGAGTTTTCCTGGCTTCTTCTCCTGCTCATTTGTGTTTGCTCTACTCCTACACAGGTTTTCAGCTGTACAAAACTCCTTACTTCAGGTTCTGCTCTAACAATTCAACCTAGACCATTATTATTTAAAACAAGAAAAATACTCAAAAGGTCCTATAATATATTCAGTTAATATATATTGTTCTAAAATTAACTAACACTGAGAGTTGTGTGTGTGTGTGTGTGTGTGTGTGTGTGTTTGTGTGTGTGTGTTTTCTAGGAAAGGTGAAAAATCTCACAGTAACCTCAAGTAAGGAAATCACTGTATTTGATTTTTTTTAACTGAGATTCAGGAAAACAGATGTGCCAGCCATCTGCCAGCTTGTAGAGGATGTTCTTTCCCAAAGTTTGCCAATGTAGGCAATGCACTCCAGAAATATAAGATGAATTGAGAGACAATGGATTGAAGATGCTGACAGCATTGATGCCCAATGCTTGAAAGTTCTGGGGCTTCTGTACACCTAGGCTACACATGCACCAGGCAGGCCCTACTGGAGGATCATTCCATCAAACATTGCTGCTCATTGTCTAACAAATATTGAACTTTTCATGTTGCAGGTGACACATCTCTCCTACACAGCACAGGACACTGCCCAGAAAATAGATTGCTGGCTATGAACTAGAACAAATGCAAGCTTTTGTACTGGTCACAAGTAGAATCCTCATAAAAAAAAGCAGGCAACAAACACTTGTTACCTAAAAACTCACGATATTTCTGTTTATTCATTTGTAGAGAACAAACCATTTGATGCCATTTGAATTTTTTCAGACTCAATATTAAAAGAAATTATGTAGAATTGCTAAATGTTTGAGAAGAAAGGACAATAAAGAATGAAAAGAGAAGAGACTATTTTTCAAGAAACAAAAACAAATAAAAACAGATTTCTAAGGAACTCAAACAAAAACCACTGACTAAACAAAAGTTGATTTCTCAAAAAGTCTACATAAACCCAGAGCCCTTCATTTTCTTTTAGTTGTAATTACTAATTTGAAACAAACTCAGAATAAAAACACAACATGATCCTCTCATTAGATGCTGAGAAGGCATTTGACAAAATTCAACAGTCCTTCATGTTAAAAGTCCTGTAAAGATCAGGGATTCAAGGCCCATACCTAGACATAGTAAAGCAATGGACAGCAAACCAGTAGCCAACATCAAACTAAATGGAGAGAAACTTGAAGCAATCCCTTAAAATCAGGGACTAGACAAGGCTGCCCACTCTCTCACTACCTATTTAATATAGTACTCAAAGTCCTACCCAGAGCAATTAGACAACAAAAGGAGGTCAAAGGGATGCAAATTAGAAAGGAAGAAGTCAGAATATCACTATTTACAGATAACGCGATAGTATACTTAAGTGGCCCCAAAACTTCCACCAAAAAACTCCCAAACATGATAAACAACTTAAGCAAATTGGGAGGATAAAAATTAACTCAAACAAATCAGTAGCCTTCCTCTACTCAAAGGATAAACAGGTTGGGAAAATTTAGGAAACGAAACCCTTCACCACAGTCACAAATAATATAAAATATCTCAGTGTGACTCTTACCAAGCGAGAGAAAGATCTGTATGACAAAAACTTCAAGTCTCTGAAGAAAAAAATCTCAGAAGATCTCAGAAGATGTAAAGATCTCCCATGCTCATGCATTAGCAGGATTAATATAATAAAAATAGTCATCTTGCCGAAAACAATCTGTAGATTCAATGCAATCCCCATCAAAATTCCAACTCCATTCTTCATAGAGTTAGAAAGAGAAATTTGAAAATTCTTTTGGAATAACAAAAAACCTAGGATAGTGAAAACTATTTTCAACAATAAAAGAACTTCTGGGGGAATAACCATCCCTGACCTCAAGCAGTATTACAGAACAATAGTGATAGAAACTGTATGGTATTGGTACAGAGACAGGCAGGTAGATCAGTGGAATAGAATTGAAGACCCAGGAATGAACCCACACTCTCATGGTCACTTGAATTTTGACAAAAGAGTTAACACCATCCAGTGGAAAAACAGACAGCATTTTCAACAAATGGTGCTGCTTCAACTGTAGATCAACATGTTGAAGAATGCAAATAAATCCATTTTTATTGCCCTGTTCAAAGCTTAAGTCCAAGATGATCAAGGACCTCCATATCAAACCAGATATACTAAAACAAAGAGAAGAAAAAGTGGGGAAGAGTCTCGGACACATGGGCACAGGGGAAATTTTCCTAACAGAACACCAATGGCTTATTCTCTAAGATCAAGAATTGACAAGTGGGACCTCATAAAATTGAAAACCTTTTGTAAGGCAAAGGACACTGTCGATAGGAAAACAACAGCAACCAACAGATTGGGAAAAGATCTTTGCCAATCCTACATCCAATAGAGGCCTAATATCTAATATATACAAAGAACTCAGAAAGTTGGACTCCAATGATTCAAATAACCCTATTAAAAATGGGATATGTAGCTAAACAAAGAGTTCTCAACTGAGGAATATTGAATAGACAAGAAGCACCTAAAGAAATGTTCAACATTCTTAGTTGTCAGAGAAATGCAAATCAAAATGATGCTGAGATTCCACCTCATACAAGTTAGAATGGCTACAATAAAAACTCAGTGACAGCACATGCTGGCAAGGATGTGGGGAATGTCCTCAACTGCTGGTGGGATTGCAAGCTGCTGTGACCACTCTGGAAATCAGTCAGGAAGTTCCTCAGAAAAGTGGACATAGTACTCCAACATTTAGCAAGATACTTCAACATATAGTAAGTACAGTATGTTCATAGCAGCTTTATTTATAATAGCCGGAAGCTGGAAAGAACCCATATGTCGCTCAATAGAGGAATGGTTACAGAAAATGTGGTACATTTACACAATGGAGTACTACTCAGCTATTAAATACAATGACTTCATGAAATTCTTAGGCAAATGGATGGAACTAGAAAAATACCATCCTGAGTGAGGTAAGCTAATCACAAAAGAACACATATGATATGTACTCACTGATAAGTGACTATTAGGCAAAAGCTCAGAATATCCATGATACAACTCACAGACCATATGAAGCTCAAGAAGGAAGACCAAAGTGTGGGTGTTTCAGTCCTTCTTAGAAGGAGGAATATAATACTCACAGGAGGTAGAGGGTGAGAGGGACTTGTGAGGAAGAGAAGAGGGGGAAGGGAAAGGGGCAGGATCAAGTATGGGATGAGACAGGGATGATATACAGAGAATCAGGAAATTGAACAGAGGTGTATAGCTATAAGGGATGGAAAACTGGGGGTACCCACCAGGAAGTCTCAGATGCAGGAAAGCAAGAGGCTCCCAGGATCCAAGGGGATGAAATTAGCTGAAATTCCCAACAAAGGGGAGGGAGAACCTGTAGAGACCATATCTAGATCCTGGGCAAGGCCCCGGGTTGGGAGATAGGGCCACCCACTCATCTCCAAATTTTTAATCCCAATTGTTCCTGTCTAAAGAAAATACAGGGACACAGTGTGAAGCAGAAACTGAAGGAAAGGCCATCCAGAGACTGCTCCACCTGAGGATCTGTCCCATATACAGACACCAAACCCAGACACTATTGTGGATGCTAAGAAGTGCTTGCTGACAGGATCCTGATATACCTGTCTCTAGAGAAGCTCTGCCAGAGCCTGACAAATATAACTGCAGATGCTCGCAGCAGCCAACTGTTGGACTGAGCATGGGTCCCCAGTGTAGAAGTTAGGGAAAGTACCGAAGGAGCTAAAGGAACACAGAAAGAACACCAATATCAACCAACCAGACACCCCAGAGATACCAGGGACTGAACCACCAACCAAAGAGTTCACAAGAAGGAGCCCATGGCTCCAGCTACATATGTATCAGAGGATGGCCTTATTGGCATCAATGGGAGGAGAGGCCCTTGATTCTCTGAAGGCTCAATTCCCCAGTGTAGGGGAATGCCAGGGTGGTGAGGTGGGAGTTGGTGATTGGTTAGGGAGCAACCTCATAGAAGCAGGGGTAGGGGCTATGGGAAATGGTGTTTACAGAGGGGAAACCAGGAAAGAGGATAACATTTGAAATGTCAATAAGTAAATTATCCAGTAAGAAAGAAACATGTTATCATCATCGCTGATTGTATATATTATGATTCATTCAGATAAAAGAATACAAGGTAACTATTTATGGAAAAAGGAGACAGATTTGAGGATTGGTTACAAAATCAAAATGTCCTTCAATTGTAACTAATGAAAAATAAAAATAAAGATAAAACCATCATTATGTTACCTTACAAGAGGAAGTGTTTAGCTTGGCTTATAGTTTCAGAATGTTAGAGTTCATCATGGTTGATT
The DNA here is from genome assembly GCF_021556685.1 of Rattus norvegicus. Classification (NCBI taxonomy): domain Eukaryota; kingdom Metazoa; phylum Chordata; class Mammalia; order Rodentia; family Muridae; genus Rattus; species Rattus norvegicus. Next base: position 125,113,523 of record NC_141536.1, read on the forward strand.
AAAGGAACAGATAAGAGCGCACCTCTTTAGCTACAGCCATAAAACAAAGAGGAGGATACTGTGAATTTCAAGTCCTTTGAAACCCCAAACCCTGCCCACAGTGACAAACCTCCTCCACACATCCTAATTCTTCCCAAACAGTTCCACCATGTAGGAACCAACTATTAAAATATGTGAGTCCATAGTGGCCATGCTCATTCAGGCTACTACATTGTACACTATAATATCCATCGGCTTATGGCTATATCATAATGCAAAATTCATTTAGTCCAACGGCAAAAGTCCTCATAGTCTTTCACTATCTCAATACTGTTTAAACACCCAAAGCCTTTTCTGAGACTCAAGGCAATCTATTATTGCTACCTCGTATAAAATTTGAAATCAAATCACATACTTCTAATATACAAAGGGGCAGGTATAGTTCACCATTCCCAAAAGAGAAGAATGAAAGTACAATAAGGAAATTCTAGAACAAGGCAAGGCTGAAACCCAGCAGGGAAATCCAAATACTCTATCACTATGTCTGATATCAAGTGGTTTAGACAGCTCTTCCTTTGTAGGTTTGCTGATAGTAACACTCTTCTTCCTCTAGGCTGCTTCCACTCTCTATGTGTCACTGTCATTGGGAGAGGTTCCATAGCTCTGATACCTTTCACATCATGGGATCTCCCATACAATCCAGGCTTTACTTTCACAGTTTCACAAAATGGCTTGTCAAGGCCTCTTTGGAGGACTTCCTGCCACATGCTTGTCTAAGTGTTTCTCCTTAACTATAGAGAAAGATTTCATAGCCCCTTTACTAGTGTATCCTTCATGACTTCAAGTCAGAACCAAAAGGAACGTTGCTTCTAAGCTTGACCAATAACATACAATGAACTCTTAACACCCTGGGATCACGTTTATACTAGCTTTGATATATTCTTTCTTTTAGAGGCAAAATATTTCTTAGGCTTTATCTTCCCATGAGTTAGAAACTTACCTGGGAGGGATCATACTCTGAAGAAAGCCCTACATTTCACCTCAGATAAGTTTCTTCTTTAATCTCAACTCTTTCAGCACAAGCCTTCACTCTAACATTAAAGATACTGATGTCCCTTTTCTCTGTAAATTATATATTTTATATTTCTTTACTTATTTCTGTTCTCATATTTTACTGTAGACCTGCATCAAAGTGATTACCAATACCACCACCATCAGCAAGCATTAAGATGTCTTTAAATATCCTCCAACAGAGAAATTAGTCCATTATATTTAAATGTAGACTAAAGCAAGTTCTTAGAACAAGGGCAAAGGTTAACCACATTCTTTGCCAAAATATCACAAGAAGAGTCTCTAGCCCAGTTGTACATATGCTTGCCTTGAAGGTGCTTGAGTGGGACCTCCACAGTTCATTTTTCTCTCAGCACTAATGTCTTCCAAGCTCCTACTAGGGTGCTCTATTAAGCCCTGCTTACAGCTTTCCTAGTCCAAATTACCAGAGTCTTTCAATTTCTGTCCAAACCCAGCAAACTGAGGCCTGCAACAAAAGACAACAATCTCTGGTACCAACCTCTGTTTTTGTTACTTTTCTACAGCAGTGATAAAGCAAAGGAACTTATCAAAGAAAGTGTTTAACTTTTGGGGATATATATATATATATATATATATATATATATATATATATATGTGTGTGTGTGTGTGTGTGTGTGTGTGTGTGTGTGTGTGTGTGTGTGTGTGTGTGTGTGTAGAGGGGGGGAAGAGAGAGAGAGAGAGCAAGAGAGAGAGCGCACAGGAGATTTCAGGAATCTTTTGATGCCTCGCAGCCTAGTCCACAGTAACATACCTACTACAGATCCTCTAATTCTTCGCAAATTGTTCCCCAAAGTGAGAGATAAGCGCTCCAATGTAAAAGCCCATGGGTACCATTCTCATTCAAATCACTACAGAGAAAAATATTTGTGACAAAACTAAAGGATCACTTTTGTGTGAATAAGAGAGTGTGTGTGTGTGTGCATGCATACACAAATCAATGCTTCATGTGAATATATATGTATAATCTGTATATATTTGTTTATTAGTATAAATAAGTATATTTGTGTGATAAGTGTCTAAGAAGATCAAGGAAAAAGTGTTGGAAGGAGACTACACTGTTTGTCTTAGAATTTTTTCCTTCATGTACAAATGACCTATTAAAACCCACAACCACAAATCACAGCAGCTAATAACATACCAGGCAATATGTTTTCTTTTATGAAGAGTGGGTAATTAAACAGTGCAATTTGTACTAACCAAGACAAATTCTTATTGTGTATGCTATCTCTTAGAATCCTCCAGGTGCTTTGAAAATTTATTTTCACGATTACAGCTTCCGTGATATACCACGCTGACCCCTAAGTATAAGTAGTGTGTCTCTGCACAGTGCTGGAAAGGGATGCCTGTATTTAGTGATATGAATCGAAATGCTTAGAGAAAATGTATGCAGTGAGGAAGGTTGTACTTTCCCATTCCAAATGTGATTCTCAAGTCTACCTTGAAAAGACTTGTATTTAGTCTTCTAAATAATGGATAACAGCTCTGAATAATGGAGCATTTGCTTCCAGTAGGAAAGGAATTCCCAGGAAGATGAAGATCTCCAAGTCCAGACAGCTGTTTAGCTAACACTGACTTGTTTTAAGAAGCGGCATGCTTAATCTTTTTGAAAATATCAGGAATGAAAACTCATATCTCTAAAATGTTTATTTAGAAGCAAAGTATAGCATCCACCTAATAATTCTCAACGATGAAGATGCAAGGGCTAAAAATATCTTTAGGGGAGGGCTGTGCAGATGGGGAGAGTGGAGAGAGGAGTGTGGGGCACAAGAACCCAGAAGAGCAGCCATCTGAACAGATTTCACACGATTAATAGGGAGTTTGTTGGCTGTTGCATGTTAAAAATAGAACCTCATTTCTGAGGGGTGGGTGCCCTGCTCCTGAGCCCTGGAAGGAGCCTGCTGAGAGAAATGATTAAAATGAAAGATTGTGCAGCTTTAAGGAAATATTGGCATAAAGAAATGGCACCGATTACGGATGCTCCAGCCACCTTCTAAAAGGTTCCTGAAAATTGCTTTCCTTGGATGAAATACCAAATATCTGTTCCCAAATGTTATGAAGCACAATAAATCACATGCCATTGACACGTCCAATATGTGGCATCACAGACCCCAGATCCAAACAAAGCCAGGGCTGCCTTTAACTGTGGTGGCATGGGAGGGGTGGTTAATATTTCTTTCTCTTGTTTTGGATTGAGGTAGTAAGAAGAAGAAATGTTCTTTGTAAGCAAACAAACAAACAAAAGTACTTTCTACCTGGGTGAAATAACTCAAACGGCAAGTTCACAGAGTCCAAAAGTAACTCGGAGTCTGACCATGTTCTTTGAAAATAAAGATGGAATGCAGGAACCCCCACCCAGCCAGGGGCATGCGTTCCTTCCAGTTTGAACCAGTGCACCAAAGAGACCTTGGTTGCTGGCTTCACACCCATTCCTATAACGCAAAGAGCGAGCCCAATTCCCAGGTGCTCTGAAAAACCCAGAGGAAAGGCTACAACATCTATCCCAACACCCACCCCAACACCTGTAGTACCTGGGTCCTCCAAGATCCAGGGACAAAGGAACCCCGGCCCAGCCAGGGACATGGGAACATCCCAGTCTGAACCAGTATCCTGAGCAGACATTGGGCTCTTGCTCCCCACCAAGTACCACTACACCCAGAGGAAGCCAGACTCCCAGATTCTCTAACACGCTTAGGATCAGAGGTGATCTGAAATGCCCAGGATGACAGGACCACAGAGGAAGCTCAATTCCCAGGAGATGGGGCACAACCAGGATCTGAGGATCACAGGATCACAGAGTCATAGAATCACAGAGACAGCTGGACTCTGAGGAATTCTGAGACAACCAGGATCAGAGGAGGGACAGGCTCTAGTCAGAGACAGCAAGGGCAGGTAACAATAGAGATAACCAGATGACAAGAGGCAAACTCAAGAGTATAAGCAACAAAAATCAAGGCTACTTGGCATCATCAGAACCCAGTTTTTGCACTACAGAAAGTCCTGGATACCCCACCACACTGGAAAAGCAAGGTATGGATTAAAAATCACATCTCATGATGATAATAGAGGACTTTAGGTAGGACATAAATAATTCCATTAAAGAAATACAGGAGAAGAAAGGTAAACAGGTAGAAGCCTTTTAAGAGGAAACAAAAATCCCTTAATAATACCAGGTACCAAAGTTAAATCAGGACCAGAGAAACCCTCTAAATAGTTCCTTAAACCCTAAAGAAATAGAAGCAGTCATTAAAAGTCTCCCAACCAAAAAAGCCCCAGGACCAGATGGATTTAGTGCAGAATTTTATCAGACCTTCACAGAAGACCCAATAGCAATACTCTTCAAACTATTCCACAAAATAGAAACAGAGGGAACACTAGACAATTTGTTCTATGAAGCCACAATTGCTCTTACCCTCAAATGACACAAGGACCCAAAAAAGAGAAAGAACTTCAGACCAATCTCCCTTATGAATATTGATGTAAAAATACTCAATAAAATTCCCACAAACTGAATCTATTAACATATCAAAACAATCATCCATTATGATCAAGTAGGTTTCATCCTCAGGGATGAAGGATGGTTCAATATAAGTAAATCCATCAACATAATCCACTAGATAAACAAACTCAAAGGGAAAAGAAAACATGATCATCTCATTATGTTCTAAGAAAGCGTTTGACAAAATTCAACACCCCTTCAGGATAAAAGTGTTGGAAAGATCAGGAATTCAAGGCCCATACCTAAACATAGTAAAAGTAATATACAGCAAACCAGTAGCCAACCTCAAACTAAATGGAGAGAAACTTGAAACAATCCCACTAAAATCAGAGACTAGACAAGGCTGCCCACTCTCTCCCTACCTATTCAATATAATAGGTGAAGTCCTAGCCAGAGCAATTTGACCATAAAAGGAGATCAAATCAATACAAATTTGAAAGGAAGAAGTCAAAATATCACTATTTGCAGATGATATGATAATATACTTAAGTGACCCCAAAATTTCCACCAGAGAACTCCTAAACTTGGTAAGCCACTCCAGCAAAGTGGCTGGATATAAAATTAACTCAAAACTGTAGCCTTCCTCTACCTCTACTCAAGGGATAAACAGGCTGAGAAAAAATAGGAAAATGATACCCTTCACGATAGTTACAAATAATATAAAATACCTTAGTGTGACTCCAGCCAAACAAGTGAAAAATCTATATTACAAAAGCTTCAAGTCTCTGAAGAATGAAATCAAAGAAGAACTCAGAAGATCAGTCAAAATGGCTAAGATCAAAAATTCAGGTGACAACAGATGCTAGAGAGGGTATGGAGAAAGGGGAAAGCTCCTCCATTGTTGGTGAGATTGCAAGCTGGTATAACCACTCTGGAAATCAGTCTGGAAAGAACACAGATGTCCCTCAATAGAGGAATGGATACAGAAAATGTGGTACATTTACACAATGGAGTACTACTCAGCTACTAAAAGCAATGACTTCATGAAATTCATAGGCAATGGGTGGAACTAGAAAATATCCCCTGTGGGGTAACCCAATCACAAAAGAACACATATGATATGTACTCACTGATAGATGGATATTAGTCCAAAAGCTCGGAATACCCAAGATACAGTTTTCAGACCACATGAAACTCAAGAAGAAGAAAGTCCAAAGTGTGGATGCTTCAGTACTTCTTAGAAGGGGAAACAAAATACACACAGGAGGAAAGACAGAGAAAAACTGTGGAGCAGAAACTGAAGGAAAGGCCACCTAGAGACTGCCACATATGGTGATCCATCCCATATGCAGTTGAAGGACCAGGAAAACTCAGACCCCCTAGCAAACTGAGTAGAGCCAAAAATGTAGATTAGCCAGTTCAGTGACTCTGTTCCAGGAACTTGACTGACCATAGAACTCATAATTACACCAGCCGGTTCAGCAACTTTCTCCCAGGAACTAGCTGACCATAAAGTTAGATTAAAATCTTAGAAAACAATCTTGAGAAGCAGGAAGCTTCTCCCAGAAACTGGCGGATCATAAAATTAAACAATCTTGAGAATCAGGGAGTTTCTCCTTGTGATTTTTCACTGGTATCCTCAACATTTTCGAATGACACCATCTCTACCGCCTTAGGTGGTGGTTTTTGTGGTTTCTTCCTTTAAATACCTCTTCTCCCAGCTACTCGTGGTCCAACTCGTCTGCCCCTGTGTGGGATACGAGTCTCGACCCCAGTGCACTGGTTCCTATCAATAAACCTTGTGTAAATTACAGCAAGGACAGTCTTATGTGAGTTCCTGGGGGCTGGCGCCATCCTGAGACTTGAATGAGGGTCTCCCCGCTCCGGCGGTCTTTCACAGTCACCAAACCCAGTCACTATTGGGGATGCCAAGAGATCCATGCTGACAGAAGCCTTATATAGCTGTCTCCTGAGAGACTCTTCCAGAGCCTGGCAAATACAGAGACTAATGCTAGAAGCCAACCATTGGACCAAGAATGCAGTCCCCAATGGAAGAGTTAGAGAAAGGACTGAAGTAGCTGAGGGGGTTTGCAACACCATAGGAAGAACATTATCAATCAACCAGATACCCTACAGCTCCCATGGACTAAACCATTGACCAAAGAGTACACATAGAGCAACCCATGGCTCCAGCAGCATATGTAGCAGAGGATGGGCCTTGTCAGGCATCAATAGGAAGAGAGGCCCTTGATCCTGTGAAGGTTAGATTTCCCCAGTATAGGGGAAAGCCAGGGCAGAGAGATATGAGGAATTGGATGAGCACCCTTTGGAGGCAGGGGATTAGGTGATAGGATGGGGGTTTTCAGAAGGAAAACCGGGAAAGGGGATAACATTTGAAATGTAAATAAAGAAAATAACCAATAAAAGAAAAGAAAAAAATTAAAATAAAGATTTTGAACCCCCACAGGGTGTCTTGATATATCAAAAGTCAGGAGCAGACTTGAAACCCACAACTCTCACTTGTGTTTAATGATTAAGTACCTTTTGTTAAACAGAAACATACCAAAGCATTCAAGATACTATTTACTTCACTACACGCCTGCATTTTTAATTGAGAGTTTTATACATGTATCAAAGGCAACCTAGCCAAAGTAACCCCATCCCTTCCATCCTTCCATGTCCTCTTCTAACTTTCCCTCCAGTTTCACTCTTCACTCTCTCTCTCTCTCTCTCTCTCTCTCTCTCTCTCTCTCTCTCTCTCACACACACACACACACACACACACACACACACACACACACACACACACACTGAGTCCTGAGCCATTCACTGGAGCACGGGACGCTTCCCAAGATTGCATTTTTACTGGGACCAAAGTTTAAGGAAATCATGATTTCTCATGTGCCTGTGCTTAAAGGCAACCAGTGGAGAGGAATGCAGGGGATGGGGGTGTTCTTGGTACAAAGAACACTTCAGTGTTAATGCTCTGTTCCCTTTGTTACATTTCAAGGACAGAAATACTGAGGCCTGGCACAACCACATTTGTACAAGTGGAGAAGCTGTTGTCACACAGCCCTAAGTGACAGGTATACGCACTTCCCAGCTACAACCAGAAGCAACTGCTAGGAATCATTTTTAAGAATTTGTCTGTTCTCTTGGAAATACCTAGGAGATTGCCACCAAAAAAAAAAAATGGGGATGTAGTTAAGTCTCTGCCCATTTTCCTCTGCTTTGTGATAGCTCCACACTCCACAGCTTTCTGGTGGAATCAAGCTGAGGGTATACCCCAGTTGGGATCACAATCTTATTAATTCTGTTCTTTGTCATCCCTTTACAAGTCTGTCTGTCCTAGGGGAGCCTCTTCCAAATAAACTTATTGCTACTATGGAACGTTCCCTAAGACAAAGAGATAATAAAATGCATGCAGGAACATGCAGCACCCTATGTTATTTTTATCCTACTTTCGGCATGGTCTCTCTGCAAAGTGCCATGGAAACAGAAATTTCAGATGTTTCTTCTCTATGCAGAAGCTTGTGTTCTCCTAATCTAGCATTATGTGATGTTTCCCAGCTTGTTTGTCTGCTTAGCTCTCTGATTTCTGATTTGTCCATGTAACTCTGCAGCTCTCTCTTAGTTGTCTGTATAGATTTCCATAAAAAAAAAACAACTATTTAAGGTATGGCAGTGGATATACAAGTATGAAACACACCTGGGGGGTACAAATTTGACATTTGAACAAGCAGGATGATTCTATTTTTTTCTCTTCAGGATTTTTTTCTTTACCATGACACTGATGCTGAGAGCTTGACAAACTCAGGAAACTGAGTCACAGACAGATATTGTAGATTAATCACAAGCTCATGCATTCTTTAACTTGCTTGTGCTCTCTGAAAACAATGGAAATGGCTGTCAGCGTATTCTGTAGAAAGGGTGTTTGTTGATAGAGTATGGATGGCCCAAAAGATTGGAATGATAGATGAAGGGGTGATATAAAGTGAGGGATACCCAGGATTGTGTTTGAGGGATGCCGAGGACTGGTTCTTTTATTCATTATAGTTTTCAAGGCTGTGGTTGAGCATCTACCTGTAGCAGAGATCACAGTTGTCATCTTCACCTTTGTTCCCCACCTCAGCTGCAAGTCAGAATCACATGTGGGAAGTTTCCCAAGAACCTAATAGAAAGACCCTCCATATAGCAGTCAAATCAGCATTTCTAGAAGCAGGACTGGATCTGTTGTTATTTTCTACTCCTGGATTTCTAGAATTCTCCAAGTAGTTGAATTTGTAACCCAGGTTTTAAAACATAAATCAAAAACAAGCAGTATACTTCAAACCTTTTTGAAGGTACACAGGACACAAATACGTGCTGTCTTCATCATGAATACACCAAGCTGGAACAGTAGTCCCCAAAACTGGACTATCTTCAAGAAGAGAAGAGTATGAAGAATGAGAAGTGGGTCAACTGAGAATGGACAAGCACCCATAGCTCCCTTAGTCAAGTCTAACACTCTTCTAATGCTTGCAAAGATATGGGAAACAACAGATGCTGATCAAATATTTACTAAATAAATAATGAAAAGTTCTTTAAATGTCATATAGTATTCATAAACACACACAAAACTTCCCACTCTTCTTGTTTGGATCAAGAAACCCTAGCCTTCATTACTAATAAAATATTGCCTTCATTAGAAAAGAATGAATAAAAAGACAGAACATAGAAATACATTTATCCAGAATTACTAAGAAGGTTGTAAGGTTTTGTTAGACTTTCAGGAGATGAACTGGCCCCTAATCTTTTGCCCTTCCTTGTAAATTAATGCTCAGGTTCTGCCCATGACAATTAGCTATAATGCTCTGTCTGTCTGTCTGTTTGTTTACATTATCAGTATAAAAGCCTTCCAGGGTTTTGTGATATGATGTCATAAGATACTTCTCCCATTTTCAACCTTTCTGTTTCTCTCAAAGCAAATAGCAAATGAATGCATTTGGCTCTGGATGCTGGGGTCCTGTGCACAGAGAATGACATGGGTCCTTTGACTTTATAATCTGACTAGATACAAGGAGAAAGAGCCCACTCAAAGACTTAGAAACAGGAATATTTCGGGAAAGCTTGCCTAAAGATCTGTGGTCCTCTACAAGGAGGCTGATAATCAAATCAGTTTGCATGTTCTAAATCTCCAAAAGCCAGGTGAAGGATTGTTGGGAAGTTAGCTAGAATTTCATCCCTGGTGATGAAGGAGCACAAGGTAATGAGAGGATTGAAAAGTACAACCTGCTTCATCCAGTTGGAAAAAAGTGGGTGATATTATGAAATTCGTGTGAATCCATTAAGCCAGAGAGGATCAGGCAGAACTATCAAAACTTATACTCAATGACATGGAACCAATCTTTTTCTAAATCAGAAAAATAATCACTACAAGTAGTATCATCAATGACAGAGGAAATAAGACATTTACATAACATCAGCTTAATGACATCATAGCTATCATTTACCTACTAAGAGGAACAGAAGGGATATGGGGAGAGTCAAGAATTGGGAAGCTACTGAGAAAACTCTCAGAACCTATTGAGAAAACTGCTGAGAAGATAGCACCCAACAATAAGTGGAAAAACTGGGAAATACAGAAAAGACTACCGAATGATGATTCAGTGTAGGATGTCTACTGTGTGTGTGTGTGTGTGTGTGTGTGTGTGTGTGTGTGTGTGTGTGTGTGTGTATAGGACAGAGAGACAGAGAAAGACAGAGACAGCGAGGGGTACAATGCATGCATCTGTCATCAAGCCTTGAAGAATGGATCAGAGAACAGTAGTAGAATGCTCCCACATTTCCTTTGTGAAATTAAGGAAGGTGAGGATAGTGACGTAGGTTTTCTTTAACTTCATATTATTGGACATAGAAGAGTGGGAAGTAAACACACATACTCTTTCAGGGTGGTAAGTTTTCCTTTTTAAGCTTGATTTGTGCATTAGGGACTTCAGCAAACATGCAGAGACAGGGTCAACTGGCAGAACTTGATTCACTTCTTCAGTAATGGGGGCTCAGTGGAAAAGATACCAAGTGTCAGGCTGGGTGCCATGACTGTCTTTGCCTGAGGAGTCATGTTGCTGGCCAGGTTATCCCTTCTTTAATGAAAAGCAGATGACTGGTATCTAATTATTTAGATCAAGAGTAAACAAATTAACCAGTGTCAAAGGGGAATAAATGATCCCATTTTTTGCAAAGGGAAAGGAAGAGTAAACAAGAGAAGCAGAACAAGAAAAATAAAAGAAGACAACTGATGCTCAATGGATCTGAAATAACGTAAAAGCAACACTTCAGAATCTGTCTGTCACTGAATAAAATATAAAGCAAAGAGCTCCTATCATAAAAGAGACAGACAATATATCTTGTAACTAAACACAGCCAGGATCATTTGCAAAGAACATTTAAAATAACAAGTGGAAACAGAATGGAGGGAATTAAAATGAAATAAAAGAACAACATTAACATCAACAAAAGGGAAGGCAAGGCTCCCTGACAGGACTAAAGAGGCCCGTAGTGACATGGCACAGCTCTGGATGTGAAACAGGAGCTATTTTGAGCAGCTCCAGAGCTACTCGAGGCTCAAAGTGCTTCTTTTAAAAGCAAAGGGGACTTGTTGAAGGTATAATCAAGTTAGAAGCATCTGTGTATTTCTCCCAGAACGGAAACCATTGAAATAAAAAACAAAACAAAAAAAAAACTAAAAAAGGAAAAAGACTGGAAAACAGAGGCAATAAGTTGATATATTTAGAGCCTTAACCTTTGAATGCAGTTGTGTGATACTCATGGAACTTAGTGGGAATGGTAATACCAGCAGCTTCCCATATATTGAAGCACAGAGGATACAGCCTAGGCTGCTCACACTGGGTCAGTGCTGTTCTGGATCACTGAGATACACATCCCAAGCCTAATTCCATAGTTTTAACTTTGTAATGTGACCACTAGAGGTAAAGGATGCCTGCGTAAGTATAAACATAGACAGTTGTATTAAACCTGCACTCTCTGGTCCTAAGGTCAGAAAATTAGAAATAAGTCATGGCAACAAAACTCCCAAACATAATGACTAACAATAAAGAAGCACACAGCAAGACAATCTTTGATCAAAAAGGAAATTAAAACCTGTCAAGGAGGCAGTGAAAAACAACAGCCCCAGACAAAAGCGGAGAACAGAGGAGAGCTTTATGCAGAAATGTACGGCCTTAATAACTTTCACCATTACAGAGAAAACTGCCTGGGGATGTAATGTTTCATTTAGATATAAATATAAAGAGCAAAATTAAATAACGGTTAAATGAATGGAAATTTTAAATATTTCAAATGGGGAAAAGAAAATGAGGAGATGATTCTAAAAGGTAAGTTTCCGAAAGCACCAATAAAACAAATACAAAAAAAATTTACAATTTGTGGCTTTGATAAAGAAAAAAGAGTAAAACCCACGATGAGCAGCGCAGAGTGAGGAACAGACGAAATCATGACCCTGAATACTAGTACATGAAACCACCAGAGAAACTGCCACTCTACGCTGTAGGAACGTGGGGATGAGAAGTTTTATTTTTGCTTAGCTTTTCTCAGTTTCTACCTATTTAATTTTATCCTTTTTATGCAAGTGTTTTGATCAATCACATTTGCTTCTATGCTCATATTCTCTTTCCTTAGTTGAAGTTTTCCTTCAATCATGAATTATTTCAGAGACCGTATACAGTGCTGTATTCCAGAGAAACTGAGACAGAGGAATCAAGAGTTTGCAGCAAGCCTACTAGTCTGTTCTACATAATGATATCCAGAGAAAGAAGGAGAAGGGAAAGGTGAGGGACACAGAAAAACTGTCATATTTGGCTCAATGTGTCTGAGAATTGTCAATTCTAGGTCAGATTTAATGAACATGGGCTTGGTCCTTCCTTCTCATGCCCAATTTTCAACATTCTTGGGACATCTCCCACATGTGTGTTAGGCTTGCCTAGCTCTCTTGTTTCTTTTACTATTAGAATACTTCCCACATTCATTACAGTATAACTTGAAAAAGATTTTATTTTTCTATTTTATATTTCTATTTTAAGAAGTATTTTTAAATTTAAGATTATTAGCAAATTGTTCTGCTCTGGGCAACATTTTTTATATAAGAGGTAAAGTGAATTGTTTTGACAAGCTACATGAGAGGAAGTTTTAATTATCAAAGGCATTGGATACACCCATAATACATTCCCTGTGTTATCTCTGTAGTTGTGACAAAATTTCTGAGAAAGAAAAAAATTTCAGCAAAGAAAACCTTGTTTGGACTCATGGTTTCAGTGCATCATGATGGAGGACATGTTTTACACAGTAGCTCACATCATGTTGGTCATGCAATGGAGAGGACAGTGATGAGCTGGGGGGGGGACCTTAATTCATCACTTGATTCTACCTAGATCCTTAAGCAATGGGATTGATCTACTGAAATTCATGACAAGTTCTCCCTTACTTAGGTGATTCTTTCTGTGATGGAAATGTCTTCATCCATTCATCTAGAGGTGTCCTCTACCAATATCCTTGGCACGTCTCAATCCAATCAAAATGGTAGTTAAAATTAATCACCAGAGGACCATAAAGTGGCTCAATGATAAAGTTTCTGACACTCAAGAATGTTATCAGATCTCCAGGACTTATGAAGCAAAGATGGCCGATGCCCTGAAATGATGAGCTCTGAGTTAATCAAATAATCCTGCCTCATTGTATACAGAAGAGTATAATCATGCATCCCTGGAGTAGGTATTATTTTGTGTCTATTGTTGAATCCGCTTGGCCCAGTTCCTTTCAAGTCCTCTTCTTTCTCCTCATTGAGCATCAGTGTTTAAGACCCTGGTTTACTAAACCTGTTTAAATTTAAACTCCACAAGTAAGTGCCATCTTCTCCAAGTAGAGCACCAAAGCATGTCCATTTAACTGTCACCAGACCTCCCCCAGGCCTTGGAAGTATTTGTGAACGTATCTCTCAAGTACACCTTCAACTGAGAGCTTCTCTACACCTTTCTTTACCTTTTTATTTTTCAGCTGTAGGTAATATGCTAAGTGCATATAACCATGGCTATCATGGCTTTCCTGTTGATTGAGTCCATCTAAAATCAAAAGGGATGGATTCACCAAATTAGTTAGGAAGGCAACCCATGAAACAAACTTGAAAGAGGGAAATGCATCAAGGATGGGGTATAACAGGTAACAGGAGGGTAACAGGGTGTTGTTTTTTTCAATCTAATGCCTATTAAAGGTGTCACACAGATCTCTGAGTTGTCCTGCCTGGGGTGAGTGAACTGAGGTGTATGACGAGTTTGTTTACTATAGAGTGGTAAATGTGAGGGACAAGGAATAAATGACCCCTCCTTTGTTGTTGTGTTTATGTAGAATTTGAGGGAAAGTCCCTCAAACTCAAAATAATAGCAAGCACTGAACTTAAAATTCTGTTCCAGAAAGTTCCAGAACCCTTTTAGTTTGATTAATTTCCAAAATGAGTTTATTTCTCTAGCCGGTTTCTGTCACATCTTTGCTATCCATCTGCATTCGTAATGTTCCTTTTCCATCGTTTACAGAGCTTTGATTCTCCTCTGCAGGTCATCGTTCTCTTTGCCTGCACCAATGCTCTCCAAAACTGGAAGGCCTTGTTTTCTTTTATATTTTTCTTCTCGGCTTATGTCTTTGCATCTATGGCAAGTCTTCTCCATGTCAGACTTGAGCATTTCTTGAAGAATTGAATTAATAATAAGATTCATTATTCTTCGTAATCAAATGTCTACACTATTTCCCATGACAATTTCAGATGCAAAGTATCATTGTATTTTCCCTTATCTCCCTGTGGGACACAGGCTTTCATTACCTGAAAGTTTGTATTAATTTTGACCAGTAGTTTATCATGGAAGAAATGTGACATGACACCTTCCATTTGTTACAGTCATTCTATTTCCTACAAATCCTATGCCTATCACTTCATATTTGGTAAGCTGCATTACCATGAATTTTATGCATTATGCTCTGGAAATGAATAAAGAATGGAATTTCTCGCCGCTGCAGAGAGCCCGTGGGCAGCACCCCGCAAGCAAACTTGAGCCTCGGGACCACAGGTAAGACCAACTTGTCTGTTGCAAGAAGGCTGCCTGGTGAAATCTGGACACACAGAGGCAGAGTTCATCTAGGACCGGGCACGTCCTGTGTTGGCCGGAGGTCCCACACCCGCGGATCCCGGCCCGCAGCAGCTCTCTGCTCCCAGACCCCGTGGGAAAGAGACCTCACCGCCTGGTCAGGTGGGCACTCCTGAGGCTGCATAAGCTCCCGGAAGGGGCAGCACAGGTCTTCCTGGTTGATGCCGCCGCAAAGAGCCCGTGGGTAGCACCCCGCGAGCGAACTTGAGCCTCGGGACCACAGGTAAGACCAACTTTTCTGCTGCAAGAAAGCTGCCTGGTGAACTCAAGACACAGGCCCACAGGAACAGCTGAAGACCTGTAGAGAGGAAAAACTACATGCCCGAAAGCAGAACACTCTGTCCCCATAACTGACTGAAAGAGAGGAAATCAGATCTACAGCACTCCTGACATACAGGCTTATAGGACAGTCTAGCCACTGTCAGAAATAGCAGATCAAAGTAACACTAGAGATAATCTGATGGCGAGAGGCAAGCACAGGAAAACAAGCAACAGAAACCAAGACTACATGGCATCATCGGAGCCCAATTCTCCCACCAAAACAAACATGGAATATCCAAACACACCAGAAAAGCAAGATCTATTTTCAAAATCATATTTGATCATGATGCTGGAGGACTTCAAGAAAGACGTGAAGAACTTCCTTAGGGAAACACAGGAAAACATTAATAAACAAGTAGAAGCCTACAGAGAGGAATCGCAAAAATCCCTGAAAGAATCGCAAAAATCCCTGAAAGAATTCCAGGAAAACACAATCAAACAGTTGAAGGAATTAAAAATGGAAATAGAAGCAATCAAGAAAGAACACATGGAAACAACCCTGGATATAGAAAACCAAAAGAAGAGACAAGGAGCTGTAGATACAAGCTTCACCAACAGAATACAAGAGATGGAAGAGAGAATCTCAGGAGCAGAAGATTCCATAGAAATCATTGACTCAACTGTCAAAGATAATGTAAAGCAGAAAAAGCTACTGGTCCAAAACATACAGGAAATCCAGGACTCAATGAGAAGATCAAACCTAAGGATAATAGGTATAGAAGAGAGTGAAGACTCCCAGCTCAAAGGAACAGTAAATATCTTCAACAAAATCATAGAAGAAAACTTCCCTAACCTAAAAAAAGAGATACCCATAGACATACAAGAAGCTTACAGAACTCCAAATAGATTGGACCAGAAAAGAAACACCTCCCGTCACATAATTGTCAAAACACCAAACGCACAAAATAAAGAAAGAATATTAAAAGCAGTAAGGGAAAAAGGTCAAGTAACATATAAAGGCAGACCTATCAGAATCACACCAGACTTCTCGCCAGAAACTATGAAGGCCAGAAGATCCTGGACTGATGTCATACAGACCCTAAGAGAACACAAATGCCAGCCCAGGTTACTGTATCCTGCAAAACTCTCAATTAACATAGATGGAGAAAACAAGATATTCCATGACAAAACCAAATTTACACAATATCTTTCTACAAATCCAGCACTACAAAGGATAATAAATGGTAAAGCCCAACATAAGGAGGCAAGCTATACCCTAGAAGAAGCAAGAAACTAATCATCTTGGCAACAAAACAAAGAGAGTGAAAGCACACAAACATAACCTCACATCCAAATGTGAATATAACTGGAAGCAATAATCACTATTCCTTAATATCTCTCAACATCAATGGCCTCAACTCCCCAATAAAAAGAAATAGATTAACAAACTGGATACGCAACGAGGACCCTGCATTCTGCTGCCTACAGGAAACACACCTCAGAGACAAAGACAGACACTACCTCAGAGTGAAAGGCTGGAAAACAACTTTCCAAGCAAATGGTCAGAAGAAGCAAGCTGGAGTAGCCATTCTAATATCAAATAAAATCAATTTCCAACTAAAAGTCATCAAAAAAGATAAGGAAGGACACTTCATATTCATCAAAGGAAAAATCCACCAAGATGAACTCTCAATCCTAAATATCTATGCCCCAAATACAAGGGCACCTACATACGTAAAAGAAACCTTATTAAAGCTCAAAACACACATTGCACCTCACACAATAATAGTGGGAGATTTCAACACCCCACTCTCATCAATGGACAGATCATGGAAACAGAAATTAAACAGTGATGTCGACAGACTAAGAGAAGTCATGAGCCAAATGGACTTAACGGATATTTATAGAACATTCTATCCTAAAGCAAAAGGATACACCTTCTTCTCAGCTCCTCATGGTACTTTCTCCAAAATTGACCATATAATTGGTCAAAAAACGGGCCTCAACAGGTACAGAAAGATAGAAATAATCCCATGCGTGCTATCGGACCACCACGGCCTAAAAATGGTCTTCAATAACAATAAGGGAAGAATGCCCACATATACGTGGAAATTGAACAATGCTCTACTCAATGATAACCTGGTCAAGGAAGAAATAAAGAAAGAAATTAAAAACTTTTTAGAATTTAATGAAAATGAAGATACAACATACCCAAACTTATGGGACACAATGAAAGCTGTGCTAAGAGGAAAACTCATAGGGCTGAGTGCCTGCAGAAAGAAACAGGAAAGAGCATATGTCAGCAGCTTGACAGCACACCTAAAAGCTCTAGAACAAAAAGAAGCAAATACACCCAGGAGGAGTAGAAGGCAGGAAATAATCAAACTCAGAGCTGAAATCAACCAAGTAGAAACAAAAAGGACCATAGAAAGAATCAACAGAACCAAAAGTTGGTTCTTTGAGAAAATCAACAAGATAGATAAACCCTTAGCCAGACTAACGAGAGGACACAGAGAGTGCGTCCAAATTAACAAAATCAGAAATGAAAAGGGAGACATAACTACAGATTCAGAGGAAATTCAAAAAATCATCAGATCTTACTATGAAAACCTATATTCAACAAAATTTGAAAATCTTCAGGAAATGGACAATTTCCTAGACAGATACCAGGTACCGAAGTTAAATCAGGAACAGATAAACCAGTTAAACAACCCCATAACTCCTAAGGAAATAGAAGCAGTCATTAAAGGTCTCCCAACCAAAAAGAGCCCAGGTCCACACGGGTTTAGTGCAGAATTCTATCAAACCTTCATAGAAGACCTCATACCAATATTATCCAAACTATTCCACAAAATTAAAACAGATGGATCACTACCGAATACCTTCTACGAAGCCACAATTACTCTTATACCTAAACCACACAAAGACACAACAAAGAAAGAGAACTTCAGACCAATTTCCCTTATGAATATCGACGCAAAAATACTCAACAAAATTCTGGCAAACCGAATTCAAGAGCACATCAAAACAATCATCCACCATGATCAAGTAGGCTTCATCCCAGGCATGCAGGGATGGTTTAATATATGGAAAACCATCAACATGATCCATTATATAAGCAAACTGAAAGAACAGAACCACATGATCATTTCATTAGATGCTGAGAAAGCATTTGACAAAATTCAACACCCCTTCATGATAAAAGTCCTGGAAAGAATAGGAATTCAAGGCCCATACCTAAACATAGTAAAAGCCATATACAGCAAACCAGTTGCTAACATTAAACTAAATGGAGAGAAACTTGAAGCAATCCCACTAAAATCAGGGACTAGACAAGGCTGCCCACTCTCTCCCTACTTATTCAATATAGTTCTTGAAGTTCTAGCCAGAGCAATCAGACAACAAAAGGAGATCAAGGGGATACAGATCGGAAAAGAAGAGGACAAAATATCACTATTTGCAGATGATATGATAGTATATTTAAGTGATCCCAAAATTTCCACCAGAGAACTACTAAAGCTGATAAACAACTTCAGCAAAGTGGCTGGGTATAAAATTAACTCAAATAAATCAGTTGCCTTCCTCTATACAAAAGAGAAAAATGCCGAGAAAGAAATTAGGGAAACGACACCCTTCATAATAGACCCAAATAATATAAAGTACCTTGGTGTGACTTTAACCAAGCAAGTAAAAAATCTGTACAATAAGAACTTCAAGACACTGAGGAAAGAAATTGAAGAAGACCTCAGAAGATGGAAAGATCTCCCATGCTCATGGATTGGCAGGATTAATATAGTAAAAATGGCCATTTTACCAAAAGCAATCTACAGATTCAATGCAATCCCCATCAAAATACCAATCCAATTCTTCAAAGAGTTAGACAGAACAATTTGCAAATTCATCTGGAATAACAAAAAACCCAGGATAGCTAAAGCTATCCTCAACAGTAAAAGGACTTCAGGGGGAATCACTATCCCTGAACTCAAGCAGTATTACAGAGCAATAGTGATAAAAAATGCATGGTATTGGTACAGAAACAGACAGATAGACCAATGGAATAGAATTGAAGACCCAGAAATGAACCCACACACCTATGGTCACTTGATTTTTGACAAAGGAGCCAAAACCATCCAATGGAAAAAAGAGAGCATTTTCGGCAAATGGTGCTGGTTCAACTGGAGGTCAACATGTAGAAGAATGCAGATCGATCCATGCTTATCACCCTGTACAAAGCTTAAGTCCAAGTGGATCAAGAACCTCCACATCAAACCAGACACACTCAAACTAATAGAAGAAAAACTAGGGAAGCATCCTGAACACATGGGCACTGGAAAAAATTTCCTGAACAAAACACCAATGGCTTACGCTCTAAGATCAAGAATCGACAAATGGGATCTCATAAAACTGCAAAGCTTCTGTAAGGCAAAACACTGTGGTTAGGACAAAACGGCAACCAACAGATTGGGAAAAGATCTTTACCAATCCTACAACAGATAGAGGCCTTATATCCAAAATATACAAAGAACTCAAGAAGTTAGAGCGCAGGGAAACAAATAACCCTATTAAAAAATGGGGTTCAGAGCTAAACAAAGAATTCACAGCTGAGGAATGCCGAATGGCTGAGAAACACCTAAAGAAATGTTCAACATCTTTAGTCATGAGGGAAATGCAAATCAAAACAACCCTGAGATTTCACCTCACACCAGTGAGAATGGCTAAGATCAAAAACTCAGGTGACAGCAGATGCTGGCGAGGATGTGGAGAAAGAGGAACACTCCTCCATTGTTGGTGGGATTGCAGACTGGTACAACCATTCTGGAAATCAGTCTGGAGGTTCCTCAGAAAATTGGACATTGAACTGCCTGAGGACCCAGCTATACCTCTCTTGGGCATATACCCAAAAGATGCCTCAACATATAAAAGAGACATGTGCTCCACTATGTTCATTGCAGCCTTATTTATAATAGCCAGAAACTGGAAAGAACCCAGATGCCCTTCAACAGAGGAATCGATACAGAAAATGTGGTACATCTACACAATGGAATATTACTCAGCTATCAAAAACGAGTTTATGAAATTCGTAGGCAAATGGTTGGAACTGGAAAATATCATCCTGAGTGAGCTAACCCAATCAGAGAAAGACATACATGGTATGCACTCATTGATAAGTGGCTATTAGCCCAAATGCTTGAATTACCCTAGATGCCTAGAGCAAATGAAACTCAAGACGGATGATCAAAATGTGAATGCTTCACTCCTTCTTTAAAAGGGGAACAAGAATACCCTTGGCAGGGAAGGGAGAGGCAAAGATTAAAACAGAGACTGAAGGAACACCCATTCAGAGCCTGCCCCACATGTGGCCCATACATATAGAGCCACCCAATTAGACAAGATGGATGAAGCAAAGAAGTGCAGACCGACAGGAGCCGGATGTAGATCGCTCCTGAGAGACACAGCCAGAATACAGCAAATACAGAGGCGAATGCCAGCAGCAAACCACTGAACTGAGAATAGGACCCCTGTTGAAGGAATCAGAGAAAGAACTGGAAGAGCTTGAAGGGGCTCGAGACCCCATATGTACAACAATGTCAAGCAACCAGAGCTTCCAGGGACTAAGCCACTACCTAAAGACTATACATGGACTGACCCTGGACTCTGACCTCATAGGTAGCAATGAATATCCTAGTAAGAGCACCAGTGGAAGGGGAAGCCCTGGGTCCTGCTAAGACTGAACCCCCAGTGAACTAGACTATGGGGGGGAGGGCGGCAATGGGGGGAGGGTTGGGAGGGGAACACCCATAAGGAAGGGGAGGAGGGAGGGGGATGTTTGCCCGGAAACCGGGAAAGGGAATAACACTCGAAATGTATATAAGAAATACTCAAGTTAATAAAAAAAAAAGAATGGAATTTCTCTCTCCTTCCCCCATCTCTCTCTCTTTATTTCTTTCCATATTCTTTCTTTCAACACACATATGAGCATAGAAATTAATTATACTTTGTTATTTTGTTCTCTCTGCCAAGAATTTCATTCCTTTGTCAACACTGCCCATAAATCTCATTGTTTCTAGTATACCTTGAGATAAATGCTCAAAGAAAATGCATATATTAGAATGATACTTGTGGAGTCCTACGATGGATAAGGGACAGTAGAGTGCTGTCCATGCCCTGGACAGCTCTCAGAGAGCATGTCAGGAGTGTGGCCACTCCCTACTGAAATCAGGCTTGGGGTCTACTCAGCTCCATAGAGACAAGGACCATGTCATGATAAAGCCTGTTAGGCTTCTGTTTCCTTATCTGAGAACTGGCTTCTCAGAAATTGTCTTTTTAGGGTCTTACTGCTGTGAACAGACACTATGACCGAGGTAAGTCTTATAAAGTATGGTATTTAATTGGGGCTGGCTTACAGGTTCTGAGGTTCAATCCATTATCATCAAGGCAAGAGCACAGCAGGCATGGAGCAGTCAGAGCTGAGAGTTCTACATCTTCATCTGAAGGCTGCTAGCATAGTACTGACTTCCAGGCAGCTAGGGTGAGGGTCCTAAGCCTATGCCCACAGTGATACACCTACTCCAACAAGGCCATGCCTCCTAGTAGTGCCACTCCTTATAAAAACCATCACAGAAATCATGTAACCAGCAGTCTGCTAATCTGACTGATAAGCTTGGAAGGCCTCTGCCCTTCCTACAGCACCTCTTCCATATTTTATCCCTTTTCTTTCCTGTGACTCATGTTATGTAAACTAGCCCCCCCTATTTCAATAAATGAGCTGTACTCTGACAGTCTCCCAGATCACTTAGACTCCTCACACTCACCACACCGGAGACACCGCTCCCCAGTTCCCCTGTAACCTGAGACCACCAATGCACAACATCCAGGGGCTCACAACATGGGTGGGTGAATTTTTCCATGTGAACTCTGTGTAACCACTGTTTCTCTCTCAATCAGAGGAACCTAGTGCTTTACCACCTACCTATGCCCGTTGAACCTCTTCCAAAAGAACCTGTGGCAATTCCACTAAGGATCTTCCTTCCCCCAAATCAATGCCTAGGGTGTACAATCCCCAAAAGTCACCTCTGGCCTGTGGAAAGCCAGTTTTTATCTCTATTCTATTTATTGTTAGTCACTGGTCTTAGTATCATCTCAGTTGAGTGGGACCCACACACTTTTAAGTTACCATCTGTTGTAGCCCTTGTGATGTGAGTGTCCTTGTTCTGCATACTTTCTTCAACTGCGTAGAGAAGATATTTAGATATTTCCATCTTCTTCCTAATATTCAAATGCAGGCAACTCTATTCCAACAACCATTGTGTATGCAATGATACAATTTTACAAAATAGTTTACATTTCAAAAAACTGAACTTCTCCCAGACCTCACAGCAAGGTCAATAATACAACTTGAGTTTATTTGCAATTAATTAAAGCTATGCACTTAACCCGGGGCCCTACTGTGTACCCAGTATATCCCACATTCAGCCTGTTTTAAGTTTAACCTGCCTTTAAGATACATTATAACCAACCTGACAATGAATTGGATTTCCCATAAAATCTTCTTTTATAAGCTCAGCTATGTTGTATCTTTAGTCTTAAATCATGTACCCTTCTCTGTCTCTAATACAAAATAATGTATGTGTGTGTTGTGGTGATCATTTGCTGAAAGGAGCCAACATGTTGGAAGCAGCCTTATATGACAAATGTCTATCATAAAGGTTGGAAACCGTGTTAAGTGCAGCTCCACAACTTCCCTTAATTGTGCTTGCTATTCTGTCAGTAAGACATCTCTGCCTTTCTCTGTTAAGGATTGCTATAAAGTGACTTTCATCCTTTTTCCATGCAGTTTTTTTTTTGCACTGTTCAATAAATATGGAGCTAAGTCCTTTGATAGGACAGCAATGGGGACAGTCAGACATTAGGCACAGATGCACACTGTATACAGAATACAGATCAGTCAGCAACCATAAATTACAGACAAAACCTACAGGGAGAAAAGTGGAGGATTCAGATGTGTACTTAATGTTAGTCAAATGAATCTGAGAGGAACTGCTTTGTTTTCATTCCTTAATGCAGCGTCTACACATTCATGTGTCCTCTGACATTACCATTAATGTGTTAACTGATGCAGATATAGACTACAAGTGTACAGTAAACACATAACAAATTGTGAAAACCAATAGTGAGAGCATCACTCTGTGTTTATCATCATTTATAGTGCTATTCTGCTATTGGCCATTCCCTCTAACAAATGTTTCCTTGACTACACATGTTCTTTAGAGCAAGCATATATCTGTACAAAGGTACAAGGTAGATGATTGCATGTTCATACCTTCATTTTATCCCCTGCTCTACATGTATGCCATGTTGAAGAGCACATTTCAGGTATCCTTTGCCCTCCATTTCTGAGACTTGCCCTGCTCTGTTATTATCACAGAATACTCTAATTTTTCTAGAAGCTACAGCAATCTGCTTAAAGTCTAAATGGTTCTACGCTTTGGCAGTATTTCTTTATGTTGTTTCAAGTTTGCACCTGCTGATCTGGAATATTTTACAGTCCATGGCTCTGAGCTTCAGCGATCACCAGTGCTCACTCCAGAATCTCTTCACCTTATATCCTAGTCTTCTAGGGGATTTCAAGAGAAAATGTGGAGATTCGACCGTCATTTTCTGAGGAGCTCACTGTGCGTCTGGTTAAGAAGACCCTCTCCGCAGATGTTCTTGCTTCCTAGCCGAATGGTCATGACTTGCTGGAAACAATAGGAAAATTTTCTATATTAATTTC
Organism: Rattus norvegicus; assembly: GCF_021556685.1. Taxonomy (NCBI): domain Eukaryota; kingdom Metazoa; phylum Chordata; class Mammalia; order Rodentia; family Muridae; genus Rattus; species Rattus norvegicus. The sequence goes on from NC_141536.1 coordinate 125,137,251, forward strand.
ATAGACAACAGCTGTCAAAAACTGTTTGGGGGCGTCATTCTGTTATCCTTATTAATGTTCTTTCATTAGTAAGCATGTTAAATGGCTGATCCATGGATTTGAGGGCTTTGAAGTTCTTTGGTATGGCTACCTAACTTTTACTACTATGCTTCCCTGTCAAGATAATATATTCTTGGAGTGTGATTCCTCATATCCCACTATCAAATTGGAGGTTGGAAGAAGAAACGATGTAAGAAAGCCATCATATATCATTCTAAGTTTAGGTGAAACAACAAAATTGCACTGTTGAATCTTGGCAGTTTCTTGTTTCTACTTCTATAGCCACCTTTTGCACACATAGTCTGTGTCTTGTGGACCAGATATATGAATGGATCCATGTGGTAAGAAAGTGTACCAATCTATTACCATGGAATTAGTGAATGGGTGTGGTGACTGCCTCCACTTCTCACTATAGCTGGCTGCTCACTGTTGCTTCCTGGACACAAGACTAACCTGAACTAAATATCTCAACACTGTGAGTCATTTCTCTGACGTGATTATACAGAATTGTGAGGCAAAAAAAAAGTTCATGGGAAGTGAAAAGTCAATCAAGGTGAAAAATTACTTCTGTGTGAACCTTCAGGTGCTTTATTAGTAGCTCAACCAAAGTAGCTTTGTTTTTATCTGCCCTATGTATGGGATGTCTGACAAAAGACACATGAGAAGCAAATTCCATTGATAAGCTTTAAGAAAAGTTTAGCCAAGCAAGTTGATACATGCTGTAATGCCAGCACTAGAGACAAGGAGACAAAGAATAAAAATTCAAAATAGCCTTACTCTATAGAGTTTGAATCCAGCCTAGGTTACATGATACCCTATCTGAAGACAAAGGAAAAAATGTATAACCAAATTATACTGATGTTTAACCTTCTTCGTGATGAACTTCAACGCAGAGAACTGGAAAGATGGTTCAGCAATTATGATAATTATCTGCTCTTCCAGAGGGTCCTTAGTTGCTTCCCAGTAACTGACATGGTAATGCACAAATATCTTTAACTCCAGTTCTAGAGAATCTAAAACCTTCTTCTGGCCTCTCTGGGGCACAATGCACATATGATATACAGCCACCCATGCCGGCAAAACACTCATACACATGAAAATTAAACACAGTTGTCTATAATGTCAACAGGTACCATGATTCATAGTGAATGGAATACTGGAAGAGAATAATTTACCTGTGTTGTCCTTTGTTCCCTTCCAATTTGTAGGTCAAATCACTTGGGTTTTTTTTCCCTTCCATTTCACACTAGAATTTGGATGTCGGAGTTCCAAATGGTTTCTTTCCCCTTCCCCTAAATTTTTAAAAATATTACTGCATGACAGGTAAGGAGGGTTGCGACAGTGCCAGCCAGGGTTGAAAGGGCTGGGTAAGTGTCCCGCCCACAGAGCACATCAGAGTCTATGTATCCCAGCAATAATTATCATCAAATCTGTTCCAGCCTGAGCACAAGTCTCATAGGTTGATTGTCAACTGTCTGTGAATGTGAGATGATTCACGCTGGTGAGAAAGACACCTTAGTCTCTAGTCTCTCTGATCCCATGGCAGAGACAAGAACTTAAGCATCTACATGTCCAAGGTACTACTCTCCTGCTTTTATACACCCCACAGGGTAGGTGGCATAGTCACCGCCTCACATACATTCTCCACCAGACATTTCCGAACATCACCATTTACTCCTCTCTCAACATGAACATCAGAGGCACTTATCGGCTGCAGGTAAAGAATGTCAACATTTCTTGAAAATCTGCTACATAACCTATGATCAAACAATAACCAAGTGACTTAAAATAGTTTCTTGCTATTCAAAAAGAGAAATAGCTGAAACAAACTCTTTTTTATTAGCCAATATGTTATAAATCCTATCTTTTAATTGGAGATCAGGAAGTGTGTGCATATGTGTTTACCATGGTTACTAAACTTAATTTGGTACATATTGATTTGTAAAGAAAATGAGGAATCACGCCACACTCCTCCTCAGCCAAGTGCAGAAAGAGGAAAACTCACTCAGGCTCTATTTGAACAGGTGCACGCAGGTGTTTCTTGCCAAGGAGACGGATCTGCCAGTTGGAACCAGAGGGAGTGCTGTGTTTGTTGGACTTTGTATTCAGCTTGCAAGAGCATGTAGATTGCTTGAAGGCAAATCCGGTAAGATGGCTGTGGAGGAAGACTGAGTCACGTATGTGCACGCCCACAAACTCAGGCAGAGCAAAATCTAGGATGAATCAGGTGTCACCTCAGAAGATCGCCGCCCCCTCCCTTATTTTTAGCCATAGAGTAGAAGCTCTGAAAACAGTGTTCTCTTCTAGTCTCCCTCAAATGGAGTAGGAGATTCTAACTAGACTGGAAGGGCAGTCATAGATAATGACTTTGTGAGTGGCACATAGCTTCCTTATGGGTACATACTAAGGAAAGTAAGACAAACTTTAATAGATTTTTTTAAAGTTTTGCATACATCAAACTATTTTTAAATGCAAGTATGTGCTTTGTTTCAGCAAGAAATGGAATGGTTCTTTATTTCTGAAAATGTTTTTCACAATGTCAGTTTATAAAATGGTTTCAATAAATCCAGAAGAATGAATACATGTTCAGTATGCTCTGTGTCTAGGGTACAACTACCTCAAAAAAAAAAAAAAAAAAACCCTGTGGCCAATTCCAGAGATAGAAGGGTTTAATGTTCAAATTGCAGTGTCAATTATAATTATTATGGGACCATTTATCCCTGGTAGCCATTGAAAAATAAACATTAAGGTCTTGTGCTAAAAAACAAATGAATCAGATAGTGTAGTATGATAGATAGTATAGATTATAACCATTAGTGGTTATTAAAGCAGTTTATGATATAATTATAATTAATCCTTTGGGTGGCAAAAAGAAAAATTCTCCCTACTAAAGGAAAAATATTATTAATATTTCAGTGTCTCTATGTCCAAACTTACTAATTTTGCTTTGAAATATTTATAAACATATGTATTTACCACAAATCTCGGCAAGTTGGTATGTAAGTTCAGTCTAAATCTTACGCTCTGGGCACTGGTGGCAGATTGCCTGCTTTCCTATCCTGGCCTCAGACTCACAATATGTGGGCAACTTACTGTGACTGTCTGCACCTTAAGAAGAATTCTCTGTAAATTGTAGCGAATAATGGTATGAAATTTATAAGGTTCCTGGGTCAATTGAATGATGAGGTAAAGATAATGTGCTTAGAATAGTTCCTGACACCACAGAAGCACTACATGAACATTAGCAATAATGCTAATTGTGACGACGATTGTGTGTGCGTCTATTTCTGTAGAGAAAAATCAATTCAAAGGAACAAAAGACAGCACCCTAGCATTTAATTCTGAACAAATAGTTTGATTTCATATTCAAGCATACAACTTTAATGAGCCAATCTAAACCTATAGAAAATCATTTGATTTTTTTTCCACAGTTTCAGCTTCTGTCTATTCTAGATTTCTTTTTCTCTTTCGCTAATTTGATGTATAGATGCCTGAGACCGTTGCCAGAACAGTTCATTCATTTCTGCTTTAATTTTGGCTGTGTAAGAACATTTATTATTCAGTAGCTCTAAAATCTCTTTAAGTTAATCTTTTCAGTCTTACAAGTAAATTTTGTGATTTTTTTTATTTCCTGAGTTGGTTTGGCATTATTTTTCAATCACAGTGTTTTTTACGATTGTTTAGATAAAAATTGAAAACTTTATGATGTTAAATTTTTTCATGTAAAACTTGAGATCTGTCTCCATTTATTCAATTCTTACATATAAGATCTTCGTAGTTTTATATTTTGAAATTATCTGCATACATTTGGCTTAGGTTTAGTTTCTTGCTAATTTATAATAATATCGTGAGTCAATGTTTTTTGTTTTCTACCTAATTAGTTTTGCTATGGGAGACAGCAATGGATTCAAAATTTTAATTTTGTACTCAGAAAGTTGCTATATCTTTGAGAAGCTTTAGGTTTATTTAGCAATATTATCTGAAATTAATAATCAAACCACATACAAATTTCTTCTATCAGTGGTTCACCAATAGTTTATGTTTGATAATTTAATTTCATTTTAATAATTTTTCACAGAGGTTAATTAAGAGAGTAACATGAAATCCCATATTTTTTATTTGTTTTTAAATCTTTGGGAAGCACCATTTCCTTTTCTATTAAAAGCAATAAGGGCCAGTGAGATAGTTCAGCCAGTGGGATATTTGCTGCACGGTTCTGAGGACATAAAACTCATCCCTTGAACCCACAGTGGAGAGACAAAACCAACTCATCGATATTTTCCTGGGCCCTCCATAAGTGTGGCCTGACATGTACACATGCAAACACACAGATAATAATTATTATTACTATAAAGCTAGAGAAATGAATAGCAATGCTATTAGTTTTATATAAACCTGAAATTCATTTTAAATAATTCACTGCTTGAACTCTAGTGTACTTTTTCAGCTATCTTCTCCTTTCTTAAAATAGTTTTTCTTTATTGTTTGATAATTATAAACATATCTACAACATGTCTAGGTGAAATCCATCCTCATCCCTCCCACAACTCTCTAAATCTTTCCATAGCCCCACTAACACTTTTCTCTTCCAATTTCATGTGTCTTTTTTCTTGTTGTAGTCCTCTTCCTCCTCTTCCTCTTCCTTCTCCTCTTCCTCCTCCTCCTCTCTCCTCCTCCTCATCCCCTCCCCTCCCCCTCTCCCTCCAGTGTCTGAAAAATCAACAGCTCTTTTATTGATAGGGAATCACACATCAGACATCAATATGAACATTATACATGCAATAAATAATTAGTCCATGTGTAGCCCATGTTACAAATGAGAAGATGCTCCTTCTAATTTCCACTTCTATTTCTAGCTTTAGATGGGTTCCTGTGTTCTTTTTGAAACCACTGACTCCACTTGTTGCTAACAGTGTCTGCATAGGGGTAACTCCACCCAGTGAAACATGGAAAGCCTCTCAGGAGTCACAACTCTCTCTCTCTCTCTCTCTCTCTCTCTCTCTCTCTCTCTCTCTCTCTCTCCTCTAGCAGCTATCAACTGACAAAAGCTCCTCAGTAGTTAGGGATGGAACTTCTTGATCCTATCCCCACGCCCATCTATGCTAGAATCTTCACTGTCTTGATTTTGCTCATTCAATTTTTGCCAAACTCTGGAGGTGCCTGTACGCAAGTGTCCAGTTATTTCCAGGAAACACTGTTTGGCAGCATTGGTCCACAACCAATGGCAATATAATTTTATGGTGGGTGTCACCACAAGATGAGGTACTGTATTAAAGGCTCACAGCATTAGGAAGGTTGAGAACCACTGATTTAAAGGATAGTTTAATATTACAACCATTTAGCAGAAAAACAGTGGTCATTTCTCCCCTAGGGCATATGACATACACAGACATGAATTTTTGACTCCAGGATTGAAACCAAAAATTGGTAACCAATACCGCGTGGATCATTTCCTAGTTTTGAATGACCAGCATGTGATTACAAAGGTTATAGAATCAAGAATACGTTCTGTGGCTGAGCGACTCTTGCTTATATTTGTTTTCAGATGTGAGCAGTAATCATAGAAGTCAACTCATGTAATGTGTTCATCTAATCGTAATTGACACTTCTCCAGTGCTTTTTACCATTAAAAATTAACTAGCCATAATATCATTGAGATTCTCAAGTTTATTAGCAAAACTTAACTTATTAGTATAATTTATTAAAATTCTTTTGTTCTACTAACACTTTAATGTACTCTTAATGCCTTTTCAAGTAAATCAATACTCATTATAAATCTTAATTAAATTTTCCACATCCAAATGTCAATACTTTTCAGAACAGTCGTTCAAGTAAATAATACCCCTTATCCCTTTTTTCCTTTCCAAATTTGTATTTATATCTGGAACTTTTTGTTCTGCTATATTGTCTGAAATTTTAAAAACATATTTTCTCCACTGAATGCTTTCATGATTTAATTTCATTGCAATGTTCTTAGCTAATTAAATGCGTCATGAATTTGTTATGGAGTATACTGCTGGTTATGCAATGCTAATGTTACCATGTTCTCTTTGTCCACATTTTCAAAACAGTTTCCTACGTCATTATTTTATTTTGGGATGCAGACTATTTTATCTATTTTAGTTTTTGTATATTAAAAAATTCCAGGTGATCTCTAAGTTTATATTTAATTTAGTATACTATTTTTACTTAGTATACTAATACAAACTTTACATTTTGATTTTTGAAAATGTAGAAATGCTTTCTTCCAAACTGGGTCTCAAGAAACCAGAGACAATTGGTCCTCTGGATTCTACACTTGATCTTAGCCAAAAGGCCGAGAAGCGATGCTCTGGATTCTTAATAATGAAGGTCTTTTCAGTATATCTACCCCCTCCCAAAAACAATAGAGGAAGGGTCCCATACCGACTCAAGCTGCTGAAGACCATCAAAGAACAGATTCTGGATATCTCACTTAAGCATAAGACAATAGCCTATTCCACCTTCTGAAACTAATTTTAAGGTATTTTATATTCTAAAAATATTTGCCCTCACACGCCATCTTTTTCATAGATAATTACATTAAGCTGCTCTGGTTAGCTCTGCTCAACACATTCCTAGGTGGCAGAGACAGAGTATCGAGCTCTACCCTCTTTCCCTTGGCCAACTTAGTGTCTCTGTCTGGGAGGAAAACCAGGGTCATCCATCCCCAACCATACAAAAAGGAAAATGATATTTGAACGAATCAGATTTAGATCAGCACAATTATTTCTTTGGCATGGCTTTCCTTCCTTAAAAATAAAAATTGACACCTGAGCCCAGAAGAAAGTTGAGAGAAATAGCCTGAAAAAGCTTTAGTAAGTAGCATAGTCTCATCACAGGAGAAGTTTAATGTGGAGCAGATTACTTGGCATTATTGTATCATGACCTTTCATATGTGTAGAAGTCGTCATATGATCTATGTCATAGAGCTGTTCGAGGCTTAAGTGTGAAAACCATCTATCATATTTCCTGCAATTGCTGGTACTCCATCCTCCAACGATAGACATCATTCATCCTTACCTGAGCTGTCGATGCTTTTCATCATGCATCCTAACAACGTTTCTCATTTTGATGGTAGAAATTCTTTCCCATCAATGTTTACCTTAATTTTTCTATTCTTGTTTATTGTTAAAGAAATTACTACTTTGAGAGTTGAGAGAAGGTTATCAAAGATCTAGATAGGCAGAAAAGATTGAAAAGAGAAGCATCTATCCAGTCATTTAGTCCCTCTGACCCAGACTCAACATAACCAAATTTGCATTGCCCTTGTGAAGTTAATGCTACTTGACTGAATTCCATTGTCTACATCTAGCTATTGGCTACAATCAGTAATTAATGAAGAGACCCATACAGATGCACACGCAGTTCTGCTTCACAACTTGTTTGTGGAGATTTTCCTTTTATTGGGGGGAGGGTGTCAAAAAACCAAATCCTCACGGTACCTATTTCAGAGGGAAAACTGAGTTCAGGGCAATTGGCAATAAACTGGTTGTCTTCTGGGAGAAGCTCAATAAATGGTAGAGCTGTTTTTTAAAATAATAAACTCTTTTTATAAAGCTTTAATGAGGCTTAAGTGAATATATATGACAAGTTTTACACAAAATAGGAACTCTGTAACTTTTACCTTCTGCTTTCTTTGCTTAGTGGAGGGAAAAAAAGCCATTTAATGGGTTGATGAGGACACTCACGGTTAATGTGAGTTATGAAGTAGAGAAGGAAGGTACGCTGTTATTTCCTTTATCCCATGCTAGTAGTAATGTCTAGCAGAGACTCTCCTAATAGAAGCAGAGCTTATTGACTAAGTAGCAGGCCTACCCTGCCTGCTCTCCTCTCACCACTGCTGGGAGTGCTATAATTTGATTCCTGTTAACCGTTAATAATTGTTTCAAAAAATAAGGGTTCGTGAATAGCACAATATGTGAATGGAAGAGATTTTTTCCTTCACTATGAGAAAGGACTAGAAATCTTAGGATTCATGTTTTTCTGAATATTTGTTTTAAAGTAATGTCAAGGGGCAGGAAGGAAGGGATTTACTGTTTAATAGAGAGAGACTTTTAGCTTAGGCAAACAAACAGTCTAGAGGCTAATCACGTGGTTGTGGGTACACAGGTGAATGTACTGAATGCCACGTTTACTAAGCATCTAAAGGCCGGAAATGGTAACTTTCCTGATGTGAGCTTTATCACAACATAAATAGTGTGACAATAGCTTCAAACTTTTAGGGTTTTGCATGAGGGAAATAGTAAAAGAAAGGGACACTTGTGGCTGTTGGAATCTAGAGAGCACTGTAAAGATACACACAGAGGGGAAGGAAAAGCATCGACAGAGCATATGTGACCAGTCTCATCAGTTTTGCCACAGTTGGGTCCTTTGTCCCAAATAAGAGGAGCCTTTACCATGTATTTGAGTTGTGCATATGGGTCTCATCCTAAGGAGGAAAGCACTCAATTTCTCCAAGGTCCATTCGCCTCCACTTCAGCCTTAAAATCTGGTGGGTCAAAAATGGATTAGCATAGTCCTTCCACTCTATCCTCACTTAGTCAGAGATTTGGGAACACGTCTACATCGAATTCATGTCAGGAAAGATGGGACAAAAGTACACACTTGTCTCAGAAAATGAAAGGTGAATCACACAATGTTTCAACTAATATTCTCATGAAATTACGCCCTACAAACTGGCATGCAAAGATAAAAATGGACGAGGAAAAGAAAAAGGTAGAAACAGGAATGCACTACACTTTTAAACAAACAAGCATACAAGAACTTCCATCGCGACTACTATCCCAGACAGCAACAATAACAAAAAGGGATTCTGAGTGAGTGATTTTGGGGGATATGCCCCTACATTCTATCATGAGTATCACAGGAAGGAAGTGAAGGCGCTGCCCAAAGTCGAGGAGAGAACTCATAAAACTAACAACACAGTCAGCAAGAGAGTCAGAAACCATTTCTTACGGTTTCTAATATGAATGTGAGTTGTTCTGTTCTTTTCTAAGCTTTAAATGAAAGCTATTTATTCTCTGTTTGTGTGTCAATGTACAGCATGGAAACAGACATTTCTCTAGGCATGCCCACATGTATGGCAACACTTCCAGAGCCCAGAAGTGTATTTCTCTTTCAGTAAGCCTAGGCAACATTGGCGGAATATGATTCCACATTCTCTGGACTGCAGCCACCTCTCAGTTTCCTCCTATTACTGAGATCTCATTGTCACAGCCAGGATTTGTCTTCACTGCCTATGAAAAGACGGGGAGTAAAATGAGTATTTGGCTTTCTATCTGGAGTTCCTTAGATTCCCTTCCATCCTTAGATTCTCTTCCTTATCGTCTGGTGTCTCATCATCATCGGACGCTAGATAAGAGAGCCCCGTTTGATCATAGAGCACATGAAAGATATTGACTGGAAGAGCAGTAGGTACAGCTGGAACCCAGTCTTTAATCACCTCCACCTTTAGCAAATGCCATAGTATAATCGGGATAACTCAGAAAGCATTTGAAAACTGTATAGTGATAAATCCGAATTTGGAAGGTTGTCAGATACTGTTCTCATGGTCCCACTCCTCTCACCCAAAGGAGGACACACTTTCCCCACATACCACAAACTAATGTAGCTGAGTAAGAAATCAGCAGATACCCTACTTTCTTCTCCAGTACCCTATGTTTTTATGTTCTGTTCTCTTTTCCTTGAAGAAAAATTGTCAGTGAGTTGGACAAAAAAATAAAAAGATAATATTAGAGCTCTCACTTTAGAGATACAAAATACCATGCTTTTCTTTTATTGTTGTTTCCTTGTTTCTATTCTTACTTTGTTTTACATTAGTTTTTTTTAACTTTTTAATAATTCTTTGTGAGTTTCACACCATGCACCTCATCCCACTTGTCTCTGAGTCCCTTATATCTGTGATGTGGTCTTGTAGCCTCTCCCCCACATAAAAATAAGAAAGAAAGAAAGAAAGAAAGAAAGAAAGAAAGAAAGAAAGAAAGAAAGAAAGAAAGGAAGGAAGAAAGGAACAAAGAAAGAAAGGAAAAAGAAACAAGACAAAAAGCATAGAAAGCCTCTGACCACGCACCTTCACTTGCAAATGTTCATTGCTATGAGTCATTGTTCTGATTCCAGGCCTCCTCCGGGTTTGGTCACACTATGAATATTGGTTCCTCACTGAAACTCCTCCTGGTTTATCCTATTGTCGCATGGATATCCTTTCGTATCATGGAGACCTTGCAGCTTTGGATCAGCAGGAACGGACATGACCACCAGCAGCAACATGGACCACTGAAATGCTCTCATGACCCATGGATCTTACTTTTGTTTTTTGAGACATTCTCACTATGTAGTTCCTAGTGGCCTGGAACTCTGGAACTCACTATGTAGAATTGGCTGGCTTCCTACACACAGGAAATCTAGCAAAAATATTTTCATATATATGTATGTATATGTATGTGTGGTGAAAATGTCTGATATCTGAAATAAAATATTAAATAGATATTTTTAAAATCAGAAAACAATTAGGAACACAGTGATCCCAGAACTCAAGTACTGTAGGCTAGAGATTGAGTTAAGGTCAGCCTGCCCTACACAAAAAGAAACAGAAAAGAACTATTAAATCTGAATTTGCAAATATTTGACTTATATACCAGGAACAAATTAATCACTTCATCCTTTTGCATTAAAATGGGCTCTATGGGGTCCCCCAAATACATGCATATAATGAACAGACAGCATGAATATATATTTATTTTTTCAACCAGTAAGTTTCCTAAACAAAACACTATATGGTGAGAATTCTATACCGGTGAAAAGATATTACAGTTATTCATTTCATTGCCAAATGACACCTCATTTAAAATATAGGGTGTACATATCAAATATAAATCTACTGATAATGTTCACTGGATATGGACGATGACTTTTTTCCTGCAGTGTGGAAGACCGAGTGCCTAGTGCCCAATAAAATTATGTTCTTGTGGTGGTGTGCTCCCTATTGCTTCTAAAATGCTTAATTTTACATTAAAATGGAAGGTTGATTTTGTGCTTCTGCAAGTAGGATAGCCTGAATTCACAAACAGAGGCCTATGCCATGAGATACATTCCAAATATTTTACAAATAGAATATGCCAGCGTTAGCAGAAAAGTGTCTGCTTTGGGGGAAACTTCTATTATGAATAAAGTTGTTGTTTGTCACTTTTATTTTGCCAAGAGGCAAATTAGTCATTGCATAGCCTGTTCTATTTTTTTTTTATTGAAATCAGGTCATGTAATCCCTGCTGGGATGTATTCAAAATGAGAACCTATATTTTCCTCTCGGTTTAATCTGGGGAGATTTCTCCTTGCAGGTCTTCATATAATAGGCATATGGAAATGGGGTCTAAAGTAGCTGACATTTTAATGACATAACTTCATTCACAAGGCCATTACTTGTGAATACCATTTAAATGAAAATGTAGGGGAATCAAATCCCCACATGGCCTCAGCAGCAATGAAACTGGATTCTACAATGTGCATTCCACCTCCTATACCCTTAACTCAGCCGGCAACCTCCATCTGCCAACATTTGTCAAAGGACACTTGGCTCTGAATGCAACATATTATCTGTTTTGGGTAGAGAAGTTTATATTCATTTTTCTTGAGCAACAATTCATAGTACCTACAGTTTAAATTGAGAGCTACAGCCAGCAAATGCAGGCAGCTCAAAAGGTAAGATGGGAAGCTTGTTCTTCCCTGAGCATGTATTCTTTGGGCTTCTAGATACAATGTCATCAGGCAAGGATAGGATGTGCCTGGGCTTTAATTCCCTTTAGTCCTTTAGTTGAAGAAACATTGTGTAGTTGATTATTGATATCCTCCCTAAAACAAACCTATACAACATATTTCACCATGCTAAGAATCAAAATATGGACTTCCATGCTTTAGGGCCTGAATCACATTGGAAAATGATTAGGATAAACCCAGCCTAGAATCAATACATCCACAGATAGATATATCCATACATTAAGCAAAGTTCCTAAAGGCTCTATGGTTTCCAGTCTGTAAATAATGATACCTTTAACAAACTAAATAATAAATATGAAATAAAATTAAGCCAAGTCATATGAAATACAAGCCTTATTTTCAGCACTTAAACAATCAGTATTCGTCACATGTCAATGAGCATGGATCAGTAGAAAAGCACAATAGAGAGAAATTGCTACAAAATTTTCTGAATGATTTTTCTCATCCTCCCCCCGGACCAGTCCATGGACCACACATTAAGAAGGAAACTGCTTAGTTGCACGAAGTGTAATGTCCTTGGCTTGTGCTTTCCTTGTTTGTTAGCTCTTAGATTTGTGTCTCAGCATTCAGAAACAGTGAGCCAACAGCTGCACTTCAGCAAAGCCATCTTTTTTCCACGTGTGCCTCTGTATTTATGAAGTGGCTGGGATGGGGGGTTGGGAGGTAATAGAGATGGGGAAGGCACTCCAATACAGAAAAAGTCAGGAACCATAGCTTCTACCTTTAAAAATAAACGCAATCTATTAGAAACAGAAAGCATCAGGAGCCTCTTAGCAATGCATTTTTCCCACTACAGCACGCCTGTAAGGGTCACACCCACCATGAACTTTTTACAAGGAATAATTCTTCATGTTCAGTAAATGCTAATAACAGGTAGAAAAATGTTTCACATGCCCAGATTCTGCTGTTTTCCAATACGTGAATAATGCTGTGTTTGTTCATTTAAATATACTCCCTCTGGGTCAGGAGAGATGCCTCAGATGCTAATCACTCTTACAGCTCTTATAGAAGACAAGAGTTCAGTTTCAAGCACCTGCAGATGGCTCAAAACCATCCATGACTCCAGTTCTGGGGGATATAGTGCCCATATTTATCTTGACTGATATACATAGACACAGACGTGTATCGTATACATTAAATAAAAGCTTAAAAAGTTACTACTTATGTCTGTATCAACTATTTGCAATGTTGAACCAGTCTCTTTAAAAAGTCTAGAGAGATAGCTACCATTATGTGGAGTCAGTTGGTAAGCATGAAATCCAGCCTCAGCGTTCAAAGGGGCATCATCAACAAGAAGCCAGGGTCATAAAAGAAATTTGAGTTCATGACAAATAAACAAACTGCTTTGTTTTCTTCCGAAATCATCCTAGTTGAAGATAACAAGCACTCAAGAACCTATGGCCATAACAAAGTCCTCTATTGAAATAAATTCTGTAGTTGTAATGTTTATAAAGGAAATGTGCGGCTCAGTTATGTAAGATGTAGAACATTAGTTGGACCTCACACATATTAGATCAGGGAAAGTAGAAATGTCAACAAAAAAAGCTGATAGGCCATCATTTTCTAATGAGAAATGTTAAAAATAACTCTGAAATATGGCTAAAGAGGAAATGTATTGTCCTGGATTACTGACTTTTACCATGGTCATACAATGGGAAAATCATGGCATAAACATAATTATTCTTCCCCAAAGGTGCATTGTTTATTTTTTCTGAGAATTTAAAAGAAATTAGAAACACAAACAAAACAAAAGAATGAAAAACACCCCCACACACAACGGAACTCTGACCATGTAACACCGGGCATGTCATGAGTGTATTGAATACTGATAAAAGCGAAGTTTAAGGTGAAAAGCTACCCATGAGTGTATGAGGAGCAAGATGACAGAACATGGGCTATGGCTGGGTATCCTGTGAGAGGTGTTGCAAAAAGACATAGAAACTTAGAGCCAAAAATTCACAGTGCAATTCCTTCATTTTAATTCTATGAGGAAACAGACACATGGAAGTCAAATCTCTTACACAAATCTGTTAGCAATGCAGCAAAAGGATAAAGTACCATGGTTGTGTTTCTCATTCTTTTCTAATCTTCATTGCTGACAGCAATATAATTCATCCAGTTATTACATGAGATCTTGAGGTTGAAAAAAATCACAGATAAGGCTGAGATTTTCATACTGAACTACTAGAGAAAAAGGGACTCACTCTCAGAAGAAATCATGTGAACTCTGATAACAAAATATTATTCTCGTGATCAGATATTACAATTAAAATACAGTGCCATTAACTAATAGTGTTTCTATAAGTAAAGAAATAGCTTATTAGAATATTGTTAGGAAGATCCCTAAATCCCTACAATGTAGTACTTCAAAAGCATCTTGCTTGTATAAAGTATTCTTGTGCACCCAGGAAAGTATCAAGGCTGCTGTCCTATAGACAAACACTGACCATCCCTTCTCCTTATTCTGACAATTGGATGTATCTGCCCAGAAGTGACGCAGATACTTTTGGCTAAAGGAAAGTCATACACCGGTGCTCACTACTAGGAAGAAACAAATCCAACCCTCCTCTATAGGTTGAGGAAGAGAAAGGAAGGAACTGTCACAGTACTGAAGTAGAAACTTAAGGATTTTTTGAAAGTCAGTTGGATGGTGTTTTGCTGGGACAGACATGTGAAGGAATGTTTAGCTGACATGGACACAGGTGAAAGGCTAAGGCAGACTCTTGAAGGAACATTTAGCTGAAGCAGACACAGGTGAAAGGATGTTCTGCCAAGGCAAGCATGTGAAAGCACATGTGATGAAGAATTTTTTAGCTAATGACACGCATGCATTGGTCCACCTTACATTTCATATTTGAGCTGTATTTGTCAGGACTCCATAGAGAGAAACAAGCCAAAAAAAAGCCTGGTGGTGTGCTGCAGTTTCTTGCTGCTTCTGTGGACTCGAACTGACTGGCAGTGATGTCAACTGAGGCAGATACAGGTGCTGAAGCAAGACAGTGGAGGACACGTGATGTTTGGAGGCAATAAATAGGATTCGATGGACAGTGACAGAGGTTGGTCTAGGTTTGCTTATAGAGCTCACTGTGCAAAGCTCATGGGTCTCACATCTTTGCTAATCTTTGCTTTGCTGAGAGAGGCACAGCCAAGAACTTCTGGTGTCCCTCCAGTTCCCTCCAGCTGACTTGAGCAGAAGCTGAGACCTGGCTGTCTTGTGCCTCCTCTGCTGATGCATGTTTGCTGTCCAGACTCTACCGAACTGGGCTGCTGGTGAACCTGTGAAGTGCTTGAGAATGGATTGAGCTGCTGCTTACCTGTGAACTAAACTGCAGATTTTCAGACAACACTAATAGGAGTTGCTCCAAAGAACCTTTCTAGACAGGTCCACTTCCCTGGTATCCTTTCTTTCCCACTATCTCTGGTGGGTGGTGGGCTGAAAAGGGCTGTTAAAGTATGTAAGAGCCATTATTAAAAATAAGGTTTGAAAAAAAATTAAATGTACACACTACTGTCACTAATAACAAGCAAGGTTAAAAAAAAAACCTTAGAGAAAATAGAGAAATGAGCCCAAATGATTTCTACCTGCTATAAAAACTCATTCTGCGACTTCTCAGACCCTAAAATTTTTATGATTTTGTGTAATCCCTGACGGGCTTCTATCTCCACTAAAATGTAAATAAAGCTGTTTTTCTATATCTCCATATGGTGGATTGCTCACAGGGAAACGTGGGAAAGGAAAAGTATATCTTAAATCAAGACAAGGGTATATTTTATGACAACATTATGACAAACAAACAAAAACAAACCTAAAAGACATCATTTAGCAAGTAAAATTCTAATGTACCTATGGAGCAGAGACGGAAAGATTAGTTGGTTTTCTGTGTCAGGAGGTGAGAAATTATGCTACCTGTGGAAATGTGCGAGTGTGTATGTCTTCCTGTGGTTGGTTTGTTTGGTTTTTTTTAATCCTTATATTTGCAACTTATTTTTCTGCAGAATCATTTCAAAAACTCTTAAAGGACTCATAAGTGACTCATCTCTATATCAATGTCATTATGTTGAGTCTCTAAATAGGACGAATCTGGAACCTCTCGATTTTAGAAGACACAAGAAAGAGAGGAGTAAGGCCCGTTTGACTTTTCAAGTTCTAAATGCCCGTTGTAATATGAGAACAAATAACCAAAAAATTGGAAGCCCTTCTTTCCCATCCTGTCCTTTGTTTTCCTAGTGCCCAAAGGGCCACAGTTGGCATTTTCTAGAAGGGTGATACATCTTTGATCTTTTTCCTTAGTGTCTCAGAACTGTGACGACAGCAGAGAACATACAAGTGTGCATAGTCAACTGAATGAGGCTAATATTATGAACCTCACAATTAAAGTCATTCGGAGGACAAAGGAGACTGGCTTAAGGTGATCTGCTCTGACGTATGACGGTTAGTCACCTCATGGGAGTCTAGCATGGCAAAGCAGGCAGCCCTATTGTGTACTCACACCCATTTCTCTGAGGTGGAATTTCCTAGTCACAGTGCAGTGATTGTACCATTTGGATAGTAATGTCAACTTATTTTCCAAAGTGGCTTTGCCAATTTCCAATCCCTTCATCCATGTGTGAGAGGTCCCTTGTTCTAAAGTAAAAACAAAGGCAAGTAACCAAGCGGGGCACATGCCAACCCTGCTGGGGAAAAACTCGAAGGAGGAAATTGCTTGCAGAGACGAGATGTGTAGTAGTTTCACCCCAACTGTGCTCTGGGAAAACACATCCGTCTCTGGCATAGCCAGAAGTCATTATGGAAAAGGAGACCCGCATTTTGGTTCTGAGGACTAAAAAGAATCCCCACTAGGGAAACATAATTCTCCCACCCCTCATATTTGATCAAAGGGGTTTGTCTAGGTTACCTGAATCTGAGGTGACAGACTCTTAGCCCCCAGCCTCTCCTATCAGCCCAATATTCATATCAGGGGCTGTAACAGCTAGCCCTGTCCTGACCTGATTTGGGGATCACTGCCCAAAGCTCTATTTACCCCTTACATAAGAGAATTTAGCTTGGCTCCCTAGGAAGCCCACTACTACTCTAGAAAGTCAGTTTACATGGTACCATCATAGGCAAATTAACACCCATCTCTCATACCAGAGTGCCCTTCGTCTATGATTTTATCGATTTCTAACTTATACACTAAATAAGTGTGATGAAGTACAACTGAGTCTGTTCCTGTCTTTTTGTTTGTTTGTTTGTTTGTTTGTGAAACAAGCTATAACCTTAGCATATTCGTAAGGCAAAGCCTGGAGTATTTGTAATAAGTATGCATCCTGACGTCAGCCAGTCACATGTAGACATCTGACGAGACCATAAAAATTGAGGCCAACCTTCCCATTATCCCATATCCATGTAAGGCAGATGCAGACCAGCAGTGGCTCAGTCTTTTTTTTCTGTTGTGCTTCCCTAGTGAGCCTTTGAGCTCTGCCACTGCTACGTGGAGCGTTCTTACCCTTCAGTGCTGGGAATGCTGCCCAACTCATGAGCTTTATTGCACAATTATACTCTAAAACAGCTTCTTATTTATTTATTTCAAGCAGTTCTTCTAGTTTCTTCTCTCTTGCTGTGACAAAATGTTCTGATCTGACCAAAAGCAACTTTGAGGAGGAAAGGGTTCATTTCATTTTATACTACCCAGTTCATGACCCATCACTGAGGGAAGTCAGGCCAGTAACTCAAGTATAAACCAGGGAGTAATATTACTGACTGGTTCAGACACTAGCTTTCTTAGATCGCTTTCTTGTAAAACCCAGACCCACATACTCAGGGGTGGTGCTGCCAAGGGGGGCTAGGTCCTTCAAAATCAATCATCAGTCAATATAATCTCTCACAGAAATGGCCACACACCACAACTAGTTGTGGGAATTTCAATTGATTTACCCTTTTCCCAGATAATTCTAGTTTGCATCAAGTAAACAATAAAACGTGTCAGCCCAGCAATTGTATTGAAATTATGTCTTATTGGTATGCATAACTATAAATCATTGAGTGTAAAGGCTTGTTTTCTAACCTATCATAAATTTTCATAAAGTTTCTATATACTGCAAGAACAATATTTTAAATATCTTTACAATGTATGGAACTCATTCATTATATCGTTCAACTTCCCTATAGAGTAAGTTTTATACCCCAATAGAGAGATATGTTGGATACTCTGTATGTGGTGACATTTTTATCTTCTTTCTACAATTTTACGAATTTTTATTTATTTTTTAGCATTAGTTTTCAAGGCATGCATACTTATAAAATATTTCCAAATGATTGAAACCTTTCTTCAATATATGAGTCAACCTCATTATCTTGTATGCTTTTCTATTTTAAAATGCTTTTGTCTAATATTTTTTTATTAATGCTCTTTTAGCTAGTTTTCCTCAGTGAACTACAGATTTATTTTCAATTATTTTGTGAGCTCTAATTCAGGAAAATAGTTTTTAAAATTCATCTTTCACTGACCACAAGGGCAGATTTATTTTTATTTTCTCAGCCTGATTTATACCGATTTGTATCTGTTCATTTGTTTGTGTGCTTGCTCTTGGTTTCACAACCTCATTTGAATAAGTTTTATCCTCACTCTTATTGTGAACACTTACTAGCTTAGAAGAGTTTCTTCAGTTTCCATTCTATTTCCTTCTGGAAATCTTAGCCTAATTACCTAGTAAGAAATCTAAAAAGTCAACCAGCAAATCATGTCTTCTGCTCCTAAAGTTAGTGGTTATCTTAACTCTCCTCTTATTTCAGGTATAGGACTATAAAACAATTACTTCTTATTATACCCCTTTCAGCCTCAAATCCATTTTGATTTCTTAACCTCACAATTTTGATATTCTGGCTTTTATACTTAGTCAGTTCTTATTTGTGTTCATCCATACTTCGAGTGCCTAAGTTTTGCTTCATTTTCAGTGTAGGCATACTGTCTGGAATCCTTTTCTTTCTGTTTGAGAAAGTTCGTTATTATGGCCTTTGTGAGGGTCTGCTGCTGGTACATTCTCTCAGCATAGCTCTGAAAATGTCTTTATTTCAGCAGTGTTCTCCCTCAAGGCATGTCTTCATAGAGCGTCAGGGATTTCCTCGCCATACGTTCAAATAAGGCTCTGGCTGTTGCTGGGCAAAGCCGGCTGTCAGTCTAATAGCTATGTCTTTATAGGTTGTTTTTGCCTTCTTTTCTAAGCCTGGCTTTAAGTTCTTTTATCTTCATAAAAAGGCTTTTGTTCTCTCATCTTAAGAATGTTTATAGATACATATTGTATTTTGAGCATAACATTAATTCTATCTCCAACTCCCTCTATTTCATCTCAACCCAACCCGTACTAGTATCCTTTGTCCATATATATATATAAATGTATATATATACATATATATATAAATGTATATATATACATATATATATATATGCAATTTTATGTAGATGAAAAAAACCCAGTCTTTTTATACCACATTTTCTTTACCTAGTCTGGTGCTGTTGAGCATTTAAATTGGTTCCATGACTTAGTTTTTATGAATTTTGCTGCAATAAATTTCATATGAAAGCATATGCGATATTTTGACTTGGAGGCCTTCACCCAAGAATGGTATAAGTGAATCATATGGCATGTCGATTTCTAGTCCACTGAGAGATTTCCATATTGATTTCCACAGTGGCTACATTAGTCCACACTGCCAGAGCAATGCATAAATGTTCCCTTTCGTACATACCCTCACCAGCATTTATGCTTTTTGTTTTCTGAATGACTGGACATTCAGACTAGGAGGAGATTGAATTTTGGTTTGCATTTCTCTCATGGCTAGTGAAGCTGATTTTTTTTTATATGATCATTCACTATTTGTATTTAATGTCTTAAGAACTGATTGCCAAGGTCATTAGTTCATTTATTGATTTGTTTATTCTTTATTTCTTTGTATATCTTAAATACAAATCCTCTATCAGATGTATACTTAGCAAAGATTTTCCTCCATTCTGTAGATGGTAACACTTAGCTTTCTAAAGTCTGCACAATTTCATGAGATCCTATTTGTCAACACAGCCATTATTTCCTGAGCAACCTGGGTTCCTGTCAGAAAGTTTATGCTGGACCTGCCTGAGACAGACTTGCAGAGGTGAGTTCTATGCCTTGGTCCCCTGGCCTCCATTTTATATTTCCAGTCTTACTTTTTGGTACAAAGGTCTTTGAGAGACCCTAAGAGCCTCCTACATGGAAACCTATGGAGACACCAATAACCACCAGCTTGGAACATTGCCCCATCAATCCATTGTAAGTAAGGTCTGCCTGATGCACAGCCACCAGAGTTGAGTATCCTGATCTCCATTGTCTGACCTATGGTTCCCCTCACCTTCCTGAGAAGTCCTGTTGCCAACAGATCATCCAGGCAACACCAGGGAAAATCAGGTGCCTAAAGGACGGCTTAAAAACACATTCACCAATACTCAGAGCAACATGGCATCACCATAGTCTAGCTATCCTGCTATAACAAACCCTGAATATCCCAATGAAGCTGATGCACAAGAAGAGGGTCTTAAATCCAATCTTATAAAGATGATAAGGCTTTTAAAGAGGACATGGAAAAAAATCCTTAAGGAAACACAGGAAAATACATTAAAAGAGGAAGCAAATTAATATAAAGAAACAGGAAAACACAATCAAAGAGGTGAAGGATATGAATAAAACTGTTCAAGACCTGAAAAGAAAAATGGAAGCAATAAAGAAAACACAAACCAAGGGAATCCTGGAGATGAGAAACCTTGACAAAAGAACAGGAACCTTTCCACTAACCCAGCTCTACAGAGGATACTAGAAGGAAAGCTCCAACCCACTGAGGCTAAGCACACTCAAGAAAACACAAGAAATAAATCATTTTACACAATTACTAAAACAACACATACAACCAACAACAACATCAAAATAACAGGAAGCAGTCATTGGCCATTAGTATCTCTCCACATCAATAGAAATAAAAGCATACAGGCTAACAGAATGAGTGTGTAAACAGAATCCATCATTCTGCTGTATACAAGAAACACATCTCAGCAACAAAAAGGTCCACAATATAGGAAGAACATCTGTGGGGCAGCAATTGTGAGAACAGAGGGAAGGCCCAATTAAGGGCAGTTGGCACAATGGAAGTAGCAGAGGGTGAGAACCAAGGCCCAGCACACAATAGACAAACGAGCAAAATGAGCATTGGAGTCTAACTGGTGTCCACTGCAGTGCCTGTTCAGGTGAGAGATCATGCCCTAACCCCAGGGATGGACCTGGTGGCCAGGAGGTAAAAAGGCATGGAATGCAGCTCTGAGAGCCAGGTGAGAAGCAGAAGCAGAAACAGACTCATTTATTGTGGGATTGGGGGGTGCCTTTATACCTTTTGCCTATGTCCCCTTGGTCCCTAACTGCTCTTCACAGATCCACAGCTCTCTTTCTTACCCAGCCAACTTTGTGACATGGCTTTTTTTTTTTTGTCCATTAAGGCAAATTTGTGCTACCCATGTAATCTTGAATATGTGGGTTTCCACTGGAGTGTAATTGATGTGACAGGAGCCAAACCCTGTTTCTCTCTCTCTCTCTCTCTCTCTCTCTCTCTCTCTCTCTCTCTCTCTCTCTCTCTCTCTCTCTCTCTCCCTTCCTTCCTCCCTCCCTCTCTCCTCCATCCCTCCCTCCCTCTTCCACTTTCCTTCTCCCCCTCTCTCCCCCTCTCTCTTCTCTCATTCTCTCTTTCAGCAGCTATCAGGTGTCGACTATTCCTTCACTTGGAGAGGGACTTCATGTCCACACCCCTTTTTTCATACTGCTTTAAGATTTACACAAAAGGGGTTGGGGATTTAGCTCAGTGGTAGAGTGCTTGCCTAGCAAACGCAA
Organism: Rattus norvegicus; assembly: GCF_021556685.1. NCBI lineage: Eukaryota > Metazoa > Chordata > Mammalia > Rodentia > Muridae > Rattus > Rattus norvegicus. Next base: position 125,158,962 of record NC_141536.1, read on the forward strand.
GGCCCTGGGTTCGGTCCCCAGCTCCGAAAAAAAGAAAAGAAAAAAAAAAGATTTACACAAAAAACCATAAAATGTCTCAATAATTTTACATGCATCATGTGCTAAAAACATTTAAGATGTATTAAGGTAAGCAAAATACACTTCATATAAAATTCAGATTCATATAAAATTCAGTTATTCCTACTTTTCCATGTTGCCAGGATGCATTTAGAATTATATATTACTGAAATGGTTGATTTTATAACAAATTTTATTTTATATTTTTTATTTGTCCATGATTCTTTTACTAGTCAGAATAATTATCCCATATTCCCTTTTGACCTCTCCATGCTCTTTCATCTAGCCACACAAACATATTTATTCAGAGTTAGTTTTTAGATATTGTAACGCTATTCTTTTCTGCGGGTCTGCTTCTGAAATCTGTTTTTCTGCTGACTCACTCCCAGATGGGAGTCTGAACTCAGCAGACAGCCTCCATGCCTCCATTAGAAAGGAGAGGCAAAGCAGGGCAATGTGTGTGTGGTTGGGTGGACCCTGTTTTAACATTTAAATTATCATAAAGGAAATGATGAAAATTCTATGCCATTAAAAACCTTGCTATTAATCAGTATTTAATAGTAGGTGAAAACATCCAACATTTTAATAAAAAGAGAGCAATTACTCATATCTACAAAGCAGGATCTTAATTTTGAAAAAAAATAAAAAATTTGTTTTGACCTAAAAGAAAGAAATTAATTAGAGCTTTGTTTCTCTGAAGAATGAAGTCATACCTTCTTTTCTTTCATTCTTTCGCTTGTCTATGTTTTCTGAGAGATACTCATTTCTCATTTATAAAATGCACAAAAATTATGTTTAAAAATTAGGAAGAAAGAACCAGGAACCATTTTTCATCCACCCACCTGTACTCTTTGTCATCGCCCAGCCTGTTAGTGTCATAAGGAAAACGGGAGAAAATGGAAGAGCTCCAATGATGTTCACCAAGGAAACTCTGCAGCCAAGTGGGCACAATACAGCTCTGCCTTCCATGCATGCTGGCTGCCATCCAAGGGAAAATGTGAATTCATCTAGGACAAAGCCCTTGTCTCTCCAGCGATGGCTATTCTTTTGTAGTGCAGAGTTAAGTTGCCTTCTCCTGAGCAGCAAAATGCCAGTGTGGAGGGATAGGACAACACTTTTCATATCCTCTAAGACCTGCGGTTTTTCATTTCCTCAGGATGATTGGCAATGCAATCTCACAAGGCATGAGATACAGAGAAGGAAGAACATGCAGTCATGCATTTTACCAATTTACATGATTTGCACATGTATGATTAGAAAGAACTGCATCGTTTTAACCTAGCACAGTTCATCTACAGCTATGATTATACGTCAGATGGCTAAAGTAATTATTAGACAGAGAGCAGAGGAGAGAAAGATTGAAAAAAAGAAGTAAAGAGTAGGAAGGAGGAATTAAGAATAAAGAGGAGAAGAGAAAAGAAGGGAGAAGAGGGGAGGAAAGGAGAGAAACTGTATATAACAATCTTTCACAATTCTCTCTTAGGATGTGTGAGTTGGAGTACTGTAGGTCTCCCCTCCCTCGTGGGTCATTGGCTGATGGTCCATGAGGGTGAAGGTAGCAGAGAGAGTGGGGAGGCTGGGTTCCGATGGCCTTGAGTACCAACCGACAGATAAGCTTCCGGGATCAGCTTCAACAAGACAGCTCAAGTTTATTGGATTTTAGGGGCACAGGTGGAAAGGGCTAACTGGTCATATCATAGTGTCTAATTATCATGTGGGCGGGAAGCCAGAGCAGGATTTTTGTGAACAAGGTCATTCTTCAGATACGGCCAGGCACCTGTGTTCAGGGACACTCTCCAGACAATGAAAAGGCAGAGAAAGGAAAGGCTACACTTTGTGCCAAGCTCAGAAAGACATCTGGTCATGGGAGGCTACGACCTTAATAGCAGGGGTCTCCAACAGAGTACCTCATGCTTTAAGGTATTGCCATCTAACACAGGGTACATGTACCTCCCGAAATCAACACTTTCTGAGAGCCTGCTGGTAATTCAAAATCTCAGGCCTCATACCAGACGTAAATTATTAAGTTTACTAAGGAGCTATGGTGAGTCTTTTGAATAGTAGCACTTCAAATCTATTTGAAAGCATTTAGTAATAATAATAATCAAGGTTCAAATAAAATACCATAAGGAAGCAATTGTATTCCTCTGAACAGCACCCCCTTATGTGACACAAACATTCATTCTGAACCCCCACATGGCACCAACAATTAAAGCTAGAAACTTTTGAGAACATCCCTAAACAGGGGTCAGGCCTGTACGTAAGCAACCCGATCCATCCTGCCGTCATCACACAGTGAAACTCCAGGAAGGATGTTTTTGTTCAATTTCTCCTTTCATCCTCTTTGAAGAGATGTGGCTTTGAACTAGCAGTGTCACCGTTGGGACTGTTTTGTTCCTGCCACCAATGCTCGTGTCCTCTTTGTAACTCTCTGTGAAACAGTCCGAAAGTGGGACATAACCTGCAGAAAGGCAAGCCAACCAGAGGCTCTCCGCTGTACACGATTTCCCCAACTTCTCATTAGCTTCTTCTGCCTCTAATGCCATTAATGCTATTCTTGGGGCCTCATCCTTCTGATTTAAGTATCCCCCAAACCTCTACCTCTTAATACCATCTCACCGCAGCATGGGATATCAACAAATGAATTGAGGAGCAAAAGAATTCAGTCTCTAGCAGAGAGTTGTACTACAAATATAGTTTCCAATGTATTTATTGCCCAACATGCTGCACGCATAAAGCCTCAGTGGCATTAAAAAAAGAAGCCATTGCTTACACATCAGGAGGCAACTAGCAATCTGCCACGAAGCTGTACGGCTTTTGGCTAGGCTTATTCTTTTGGTTGCATGCCAAATGTTTGTCTATTGATCCAGATCAAGCTCCATTGAGATGCCTGAACATCTCCACTCCCCTTCAGGCATTCATCATGTTCCAGCAGGACACTTTGGGCATGTTGTCACGGAGAAACAAAACCACAGGGAAGAGAGTAAAGCCTTAGTTGCAGGCTTCAAAGACTCAAAGTTTACACAGCAACAATTTCTGCTTCTATTGACCGTGTTCACAGCTAAGTCAAGAAGCAGAGAATACATTAGTTACACAGTACATACAACTCTTGGGGATGTTAATTTACAGGAGTCAGGGTTCATATAAGCAGAGGGGAGGATCAGGCTCATATTGGCAGCTAATGTACCATTCTCCTCATCCAATTCATCACAAATTCTGCCAACTCTACCTTAGAAATATTGTCCGCAGCTGTCTCAATTTCTTTTATGACTACTGTCATTGTACTCTGTCTTGCCTATATCTCTCTGTCTCTGCTATATCTGTGTGTGTGTTTTCTCTGTTCCTCTTTGTCTCTGTTTCTTTTTGTGTCTCTTTGTCTCTGTGTTTCTGTCTCTCTCTCTCTCTCTGTCTATCTGTGTCTATCTGTGTGTCTCTCTCATCTCTATCTCTGTCTGCCTCTCTCTCTCTCCCCCTCTTGACCAGAAGTTGAGTTTGGATGCTTTCCTCAATAGTGTGCCACTTTATTACCTGGTTCATTTTGTGACAGGGTCTCTTATTTAAAAAAGGTCTCACTGATTTTACTACACTGGCTGACCAGCAAGCACCAAGAATCCTTCTACCTCACCCCTACCAACACTGGGATTATGGCCTCTGTCTGCAGTACATAACTTATGTCAGTTCTATGATCCAAACTTCTTTTCTCACGTTTGCACAGCAAGCCTTTTGCTGACTTGGTCATTTTCCCAGCTCTAAGCCTCTTAACTATTCTGCCTGTATCATATTTGTATCTTGCTTTTCAGATTATGCTCATTACAGGTTCAATAATTTGTTGTTTACAACGAAAACCTGGATTTACTGCTTGTTTGCTTAAACTGTCTCAATGGTTTCTGACTCTGCTCACAGTAAAAGGGGAAGTCCTGAATTCAGAGCTCAAGGCCCTTGCCCACCACTGGGACTGCTTTTCTTCTCAGCCTCCATTGGTTACAAGTTCTCTGAACGTCAGCTGTCCTAGTCCTCCTATCAGTCTCTGACATCACACTTCTCCCCAGAAGACACATACTTATATGGGTTCCCATTCCCTAGCTAGAGTTTCCAAAGTTCTGTTTCAGCAAATCACCAGCCTCACTTTGGACACCCTCGCATTCACTTGTCACGGTAACGAGTTGTAGATTTATGATCTCACAACTGCTTGTAATTTTCCATGATATCTGGGGATTTTCCATCACAGTTTAGAGTGGATAATTACCAATGTCACTAATTGACAAATACCTACTTCCTACTAAAATAAAAAGGTCCATCATTTCAGAGGTTGTCGTCGGCCATTGTAATTTCCTAAAACCTTTACCAAACTGCAGGGGGAAGAGAACCAGTAATGCTTTCTTTTAATTTTGAACACAGAGTTTCTTATATTTTAAGTGAATGACTGTAGTCAATGATGCTGTGGATTCGAGTTCCTTGAAAGGGCATTCTAAATAAATGGGACAAAAAAGCAATTATTTCTTTGCCTTGCTATTTCCCAGCCAAATTCTCCTCTTTTGTTCTCTTCATGTATTCCTTGCTCAAGGGTATGAAACTAAGAAACAGGTTAGCCAGATTGATGATAAAATTATTCCTCTAGGGCTCGTGTTTATTTCTTGGTCATTTCCTTGATGACTCGCTACATTTTCTGTAAAGTGAAGGTGTATATTAAAATTTGCAGTGTGCAAAGCAGCTATTAGACTTAGTATCTGACAAATGAAGATTACTTGTGTGTTCAACACCAATGTTGTTGCTCTCCTGTACAAAAACCTGAATTATAATGGGTTCTCAAAAACATGCAAACAATCACATTTAACAGTGATTTAATTTCTACTGTTTGGGGCAACTTTTACCCATTTTCTTACTTTCCAGTCATTGGCAGCCACCATGCTGCCCTGATTCTTTCAGCTTGGCCAGGGGTTTGGGAGAGAGACAAAGAAACAAGGAAGGAAGGAGTATGCTTTATTTTTATTTCTGTCTCTCTCATTTACCTAGATTGACACCCTCTAAATTCCTCTTTTGTTAATGGATATTTAGATTGGAACTGTGCTTTAATAACTGTGAATGGAGATACTGAGGATATGGAAATATAGATTCCTCTTTCAAATGCTGACCTCTTCCTTCAGCTCTATGCTCAGAAACAATGCTTATATTACTAGAACAGACAATAGTTCCGTTCTGATATTTTAAGGACCCTGCCTGCTGTTACATTATGTCTAATGATAATTCCTACCTCCTCCTTTTTTCTCCATCCTCTCCCAATGCCAATGTTTTTTACTTGTCCTTTTGAGGACAACAATCTTGGCAACTGGGAGCAGATGCTTCCTTTTGGTTTTGATTTGAATTGATCAGAGCATTTGTGAGGTCACACACTTCCTGGTCGTTTGTAGGTTTTACTAAGGAAAGACATGAGTCCTTTAGCTTTTAATACAATTATTTCCTTTTCACTGCTAAGTTGTATGGACTTCTTATTTATCTTGGGTTTTAAAGCCTTCCCTTTAGACACAGGCTTTAGACATATTCTACTGTTCTCCAGGCTTTTCTTTCATAGGGTTGATTGGCTCATTTGCTGTTCTAAAGCCTTTAAGGTTTATGTGGCCATACTCATTTAGTTTTGCTTTTATTGTTGGCACTTTGGGGTAATTGCCTAGAACAATACCAAGGATTTTTCTCAGTGTTTCCTTCTAGGAGTCTCATGGTGTCTAGTGAGCCTTCAGTCCTTTTTGTATTCGGTTTTATGACAGAGAGTTGGGGCCAGGTAGGTCAAGGCTCACATTTATCCTCTTACTTGTAGATAGCAAGTTTTCTTGGTGTACTTAGTGAAAATCATTGTGCCTCCTCTGTGTTATCAGATATCTTATCATATATTAACTGATCACATATGAATAGCTTTAACGTTAATGTCATGGGTATTTGTATCTATTTTATATTAATATCATTGTTTTAGTTACATTGTTTAGTGATTTAAGCTTTACTATAATATTGCTTGAAATTAGAAATTAAATGATGATTTATTCTTCTTTGTCAAGGCTTTTGCCTTCCTCTCTGGGGATTTTCATGCATATATATTTATAAATATATTTTAGAATAACTTTTGAATAAATCCATTCTTTTGCTCATGAGTGTGTCTTTTCATTTATATGCATATTTTGGGGGTTATTTTATCAACAACATTTTTTGATATATACATGTATCTCCATGTAATTCACAAAGAGTGATGATTTTCCCTATTCACTTTCCAATTTAAATGTTTTTGCTCACTTTGTTCCCTACCTCTTGTACTTAGGGTTTCTAGGATAGTGATGATTAGAAAGGTTAAGGGTTGTCATCTCTTACATATTTTTAATCTTAAAGAAAAATCTTTGACTTTTTGTAATTGGGTGTGGTGAAGGCTTGCAGTATATGGGTTATATTCTACTCAGATACATTTTTATATACAATTTTTGCGAAGTTTTATTATGAAAAGCTTTGATTTTTGTCAAATGCTTTCTTTTCATTTAATGGAGATAATTTTTAACATTATTTTTCATTCCATTAATGGATAGTAGAGCACTTACTCATTTGAGTGGTTTGAACCATCCTTGACTCCATGGGGACAGATCCCATATTTTCATATCATATGATCTTTTATAATGTGCTTCTGAATTTGATTTCCTGGTATTTTATTGAGGATTTTTTGTGACTGTATCCTCATAAGAGATGTTAGTCAGGGGGCTGGGGATTTAGCTCAGTGGTAGAGCGCTTACCTAGGAAGCGCAAGGCCCTGGATTCGGTCCCCAGCTCCGAAAAAAAAAAAAAAGAACCAAAAAAAAAAAAAAAGAGATGTTAGTCAGAAATTTTCATTTCATGTAAGAGTCTACTTCTTTTTGGGCTCAATACAATACTAATCGTGCAAAATATTATTCAATTTCTTCAAATTATTTGAGAAGTATTAACCCATCTATAATGTTTGGAAGAATTTATCACTAAATACATCAGATCTTAAGTTTTCCTTTGACAAGAGACTTTCACTACTGAATTGCCATTCTTATTCAAACCACCAAAAATTGTATAGAGCCTTGGCAATTGTCTCAATAAAGGTGAAGATTGAACTATGATTTGGTAAGATCAAATGTTGAATTTTCAAAAAAAATGAACTTGGAACATTTCTGTGTGTTCATCTGATAAGCCCATGTAAATATATCATTCTATAAATGTCACTCGTTACAATCACGAATCTTTTTCTCCCGTTTCACCCTTATGTTTAATGCATCTGTTCTCAAATAGCTTCAGAAGTAGCATCCCTATGGAATGTGGGAAGAGCTTGCCCTCTCAGCTGGGTTGATCTGATCTGGACCTGTGATTTGACCTGTAATGGTGGAGGTCTTCCCAGGGGTAACTTTTAATTAGACTACAAAGATGTAAAGCTGTATGCTGCCATAATGTGAGGTGAATTCTAGAACTGACATTCCTGGCTCTGGAAGATCTATGAAGAAATTACAGGAAGTCAGTCTGCACAAAAAGGAAGAAGAATGTGAAATAAAGAATATGGTCCATGGATCAGTAAGTTGTGGCAGCAAGAGAGACAAGAAAGCATGGAAGAACAAGGTTGACATCTTTTGCCCTTGAGACTGCTCAACTCAGGCCAAGACCTAGTAAAGTACATATCAATATTCTGAGAGAATTCCTTAAATTCATGTAAAAATTTCTGTTAGTTATGTAATATACTCTAATCTTTGCAAAATATAAATAAAGAAGTTCAAACCAACATAGAGATTTTTTTAAAGAAAATTAAAGAGTCTAGAGAACAAGTTCTAGGCCAAAGGGTTGTTGTTTCTACAGTTTAACTAGAGTCTGGGTCCCTTTATTCCTAGGTTGGCCTAATATTACTCTGACTTCATCTGGCCTTTCTAAATGATTATAAGCCTAAGAGACATTTTTACTATGGAGGAATCATACATTCCAATGATAGAAGTAGACAGCCAAAAAAGTCTTACCATCCCAGCTGTGATCAGAACAACTTGTGAAATTTATAAGCACAGAAGTCAGAACCCAGCCTGTTTCTATAACAGAGTTAGTCTGTTTTAGAAATGAATCAGCTAGAATGACAGCTACAGATAATTATTAAGCATAGTTTCAGATAAAGCAAAATGCCTCAAATATTAGCCTGCTGGTCCTTCTCTTGAAGAAAGAATAGCTGAAGCCAATATCAGGAAGATATTGCTATGTGACTACCAATTCAATATTCAATGAATTAATGTGGTAAGAATGGTTGTTCTTCAGCCTTTCATACTAGCTGGGCAACTGCTATAGTCTTTGTGGGTCTTCTTTCCCCCAGGGGTCATTGTCTAACCACCCACAAGGATGATTGGGAGCAGAGTCAACAAACAGGGTTTGGGATAGCCCGTGAGTATGGGTGGTAATAAAGATACATTAAGACCAACTTTGGGGAGACAGATCATCTTTACTTGTGAATCAAGGGTTATATAGTTGTGGACTAAGGGAGGAGGAATATCTGGATGGACAAAGGTCCCTGGCTCAAGGCTAAGATACTGAAATGCCTCATTAGAATGGGGAGACATTCCTGGAACCTCAGGTGCTAGTTGAACTGGTTCTTATTTGGGAGAAAGGAGGCTAAGCCTGTAATAACCAAGGCTACATGGCATTCTGCAGGTATGGAGTATGAGGTCTGGGATCCACTATGTTGAGAAGAGGAAGCCTCACTGACAAAGGGAGTCTATTGTGCACCAAGCTCAAGGCTTTCTAGTAATGTCAGACTTCAGCCTTAGCAGTAGAGCAACAAGTCTTGATTGATCTACAGGTTTGCTTGAGCTTTGTTCTCATGACCAGTCTCTACTGCATGTGTGAGGTTAGGCTGGATGATTTTAATAATATAATCTGGGCCGAGACATATGAGTTTCATCCTCTAATAAGCCATTTGGGGATCTAAGGAGAAAAAAATATAAAGTTTATAAAAGTCAAACTTGAATGTGACACATTCACTGAATTCAATTAGTTACAGCTTACTACAAAACAAACATAAACTAAAGACTTGAGAGAATCCTATCATTTCTGGAGGAGGAACTATTCTATCTTTAATATAATGTGGCTGAGTGATGTATTGATTGCTTCTGATTTCTTCTGACATTATACCCTTCTATCTTGGAGGAAAGCCCCTTAATACAGAAGACATTAAGGGGGCAGGGTGGGAAAATTAGCAAAATGCTGTAAGTTGGGTAAAATATTCTATCTTGCAGGGAAGGTCATTGAGATCAGTAAGTAAACAATTCAGAGCCTTTAGGAAGTTACTGAAACTGATTAGCTCCACTAGGCTACCCTTTCCCCAACACCAGACCAGCCTCTTCTTCCCAGAAGAAGCCAAAGCCAAATGAACTGTTAGGAAAAAAGTAAAGAGAACTGAGTGCACTGAAAAGGCTCAGATAAGCTACTTACTTGGAAGGACGCTCTCCAACCTGTTGACCTGTCTATATGGTGTGTAGTGCACTTATGGAAGGTTTCCATAAACTGTTGTCCTGTCATGGTGGGCTTTTGCTAAGGTTGCTTTGAGTTATTTCTGTAAATCCTTACCATATTTTTGCAAGTAAGCTCAGTAAATCTCATTCGATTACCAAGATGGACTTTGGTGATACCCATTCTTTGGTCTAACAACAGTTTCCCATCTGGGGAGAGCAGACAGTCATTTGTTCAGGTCTCCCCAGGTATAGTATCATGTAACATTTGAATGGTTGCATTATTAGAACAATATTAGGGGACAAGACAATTAAGACAAGTCGAAAATGGCAAACAAAACAAAACCAAAGACAAAGGCAAACAACAACAACAACATCAACAAAAAAACCATACTCCTTGATGTTATTTAAATATCTATACTACTACTCATGATTAGAATTCTTAGACATGCTGCAAATTCATGGTATCCCCTCTGGTACCCCTTGAAAGATCACACAAGAGTACTAATGGCAAAATTTGGCTTCAGTTAGCTTTTACTTCCAGGTCTCAATGGTCGTTGTACATCAGTGAGCACTTCCTGACGAATGTCACCAGCTACCAGGTGGCTTAGAAGGAATAATAAAGCAAAGCCATAAATGCTCCTTAAGTTCGGCCTAAATGACTGTCACCTCCGTTGGGATGAACACACCTTGAGGTAATGCAAATTATGAAGATTCGATTCAGCTTTCAGATACAATTCCTGGGAGTTATTGCTCTGTCTACAAAGTAGCTTTTTAAAGGCAGCAGTGGATCTAAACCTAATAAAAGCTAGCTGCAGGCTCTGGATGATGGGACATTAAAATGTGAGTGGCAAAATCCGTCAGAAGAAAAAGCAGTTACATGGCAGCTTTCTCTTTAGTGTAGAAAAGTAAAGGGCTATAGTTAACATTCCAGGTCTGGTGACACCATTGTTACTACAGAAATACTTGCTAATGCCTGCCTCCCAAACCACATATTATAAAGTGCAATTATATCACAAGCAACACCTTGGAGAAACTTCTTTCAAAGGGATTTGCAAGTTTATTGAGCCAGAAGAATCATCTGGAAGCTTTGAGAATGTTGATACTGAGCTCATCAGTAAGCCTACAATCAGGCTAAAACGAAACTTAGGAATCGAGGCTTCTTTTGATATATGCCTTAAGATAAGGACTTAATTAGATGCCTGGGAAAATCTTACGTATGTATTGTTTTAAGCATTTGATCTATGTCTCACATTCTGCCACATACAGGGGTTAAGAGGAAGTGGTCTTTGGTGTCAGAAGTGGGGGAAAGGGCTCTGGAATTGAATCTACTGCCAAGTTAAGCCACCAAAAAGAAAACCTAGTAAAAGAAATGATGAACCTTGAACTAGGTTAATTTAGATCACATTCTCCTTGGCCGTTTAAAATCTCAAGTTTAGCCAACTTGTTCTCTAACCACTGCCTCCTATCTGTCCAGATCACATATAACCTAACTCCCAATTTGATGTGACTTCCAGTGCAGATACTTTGTCACTTCTTGTCTTATCTAGCTTAGATTCCATTCTTCACTTTGGCAACACATGCATGCTACCACTGGCAAGATCATTCTGTAATGGATTTGTTGGATTCCTTATGGAAATAATGAGGTGTGATGTAATTCAAAGTCTCTGGAACTGATCAGAAGAGACTGTACTTCTGAAATGTGCATCTGTCGGATGTTAGGGATAGCTACATCCCAGGCTTGCTTCACATCTTAACCAGTTTCCTTTATGGTGGGACAGGTAGTCGTCTGGAGAAGACTGTATCTGTATTCATGGAATTACCTTAAGCTGTACAGAACCAGTCAAAACATGCAGGTATTTTTAAAGTCTGCTCATATGACAACTGTTCTCATTCTATTGGTCAAAGCAAACTTTACAAGTAGGTCCAAAGCCAATTATATACTATTTCATGGCAGGTGTTACATACATCTATCAAAGGGTCTAAGAGCTGTAGTCCTATTTATACAGATAGTGAAGATTGGCAAGAAGAGAATTTTCATTTGTGCCACTACCATCCCATTACATCCCGTATTGCATTGTAATGAACAAACAAAGGTGCAAGTCCTGTTTAACTTCTCAGTTCCCATTCTTATATAGCTATACACTAAGAAGAAAATTGATGAATGACCCCATTTAATATTCATGCTCTCACTTCTCAGCGCAACCGCTCAGTGAGACATGAGAGTTCTGTAATTGCCTGTCCATTTTCTGTCTGCTTTCTCCTTCTTCTCTTCCTGATCTTTCTTGTCTTGAAAAAGAAAAAAAAAGAAAAGAGTTCCCATCTCCTCCTTTTCATTACTAAAGTTCTACATGGCCACTTCATCCTTCTCTAAGAGTGTCTTCTTGCCTCACTGAGGAAATAGGAAGAGAGAACCCCAATCTTCTATCATATCCAATTCACCTAACACTCTGCACAGTGGTCACGTGATCTGCCTCCTTGCTTACATTCTCCATGCTCAAGAGAGCACTGGACTTCATCATTACTTGGCCAAATTATGCCAGGTATTTCTCTCCATCCTGTATCTCAGCTTCTCCGTTTTCATGATCATTTGGATCCCTATATGAATATTGTGCTAATGAATATGTCTCACCACCAAGAAATCTCCTTCCCATACTGTTTCACTCTACCCTGCAATACCATTTTCCCTAATGTTTCTAGAGTAAGTCTCTAAGAACTTCAGCCTTTTCATCCTCTTACTTTCTTGTTCAGGCATTGAACTTGGTCAGTCCACTACAATCAGCCTCAACATGATGCATAGCCTATAAGATGACAAACATTGAGTTCTCCTTCTTAAACTCTTTGGGTCTATGCGGGAACTGTGTTGAGTCACTTTGATCCCCAGAAGCCCTACTTCCTCAGGTGGGCTTTAATTTGAGAATAAGGGTACCAGATCTGGTCACGTAAAATGTCTATTGAGTCATTAGCTTTCAGATTCTTGTCTCACAAATTCCAAGAATAAAATTCATGGACCACAGCAGGATGAATTTCAGGAAAAAAAAGTATTTTATTTTAGGAAACTTCAAAGAAAGAAAGAAGATGGGTATCGTTATCAGGAATGGGTTTCGCACAATGGTGAGCCACTGAGTTGCTAATCTGGGAACTTTATACAGGTCTAATGGCAAACACTGGGCTGAAATATGGGATATGATCAGGCTAATTTGCACAGCCATGAGACACCCAGGTGCCTCCTCTCCATTTTGGTAATGTTATCAGTTATAACTTCCAGATGAAGGCAATTATTTGGAGAAAAAAATAACAAGGAACCACAAAGCAGAACTTTATCTGCTATTTCTAGCATCCAAGGACATTCTAGAAACTACTGCTTTAGGGTCCTTGGTCTATTTAACTGGTTCCTATCTCTTATTCTCACTGTATTGTTGTTAAAGATGGCTTCTGACACACTGCATTTCCTATTTTTTCCTCCTATCGTGTGATGTCAATTCAGTGTTCAAGATCCCTAGGTTCCCTTTCAGATAACACAATGTTAAACCCTGGCTCTCCAGTGCAGTTTGTGTTCTGAGGACCAATACCATTGGCATCACAGAGGGAGATGGTTACAACTCACAGACCTGGTACAAAACAATCTGCATTTTAACAAGATCCTCAGGTGATGCTTATGTAGTCTCAAACTGTGCTAATGTTGCTGCCAGCTGACCCCACTGAGTAGTTCTCTAACTGCTCTGCATAGAAGAAACATTCTTTAGTGAGATCTAAATTATCTAACACCAGTTCATGAGCATTTCTACTCTTTTCTACTGAACTCTCACCCCACATGTCAGAATCCAATCTTGTTACTTACCCTTAATTGTTCCGTTGATGTTGGCCCACCTCAGGCTGAGAGCACCAGTTTGGGATTACTCCAAATGTAAGGTCACTGGCTTAGTTTAATGACAAGTCTCTTACTGATTGTAAATCTACTTGGGATGACAGTTTTGAAAAAGATCCAACTCTGCTTATGCAGAGTTCTTTCCCTTGCCAGCAGGATGCTGTGGAAGAGCATACACGTTATCTATCCATGGCATAGCCACCAAAACTTGACAAATTGTGGCGATGGTGGGTCAGGTAGTTTTCAAGTTCACAGAAGAAATATGCGCTGATCTTTTGAAAAGTTCCTAACATTCCAGTCTTCCTTATGAAGTAGAAGGATGAAAAACAGAAGTAAAAGGTATAGCATGCCTCACCTCATGTTTCCTTTTTATTTATATTTGACTTTGTTTTGGAATAAACTGTAATATATTCCCTCAAGGCTATTAATTATTCATTGTAAAATATTATGTAGATGTTAAGAATACATTTTCCTGTTTACCTGAATGCAGTTGTCTTTCTTAAGGACACTCAGCTAAGCACTTTCCTAATATGTACAGGAAACCACAAACAAACAAACTATGGCTCCTAATTATGGGCTGGAGTTTTCTTTGTATTTGTGTATTTTGAACACACTTCTTCTGTCACCAGAACCTTTGTCTTTTTCTCCACTGTTAAATTATATTAAATATCATAATTGTATTGGAAAGCACTGCTTTCTACTTTGCCTATATCAACAATATTGGTATACAGAAAAGGAAAATATATCATGAACATTGAAAATATGTTTATTCCTCATCAGTGCACAAGAAGCTTCCATAGCACAGTGGACGTTGTTGACTGATGAGACTACAGAAGTGCATGAGGCATGTGACCCTGCCTTCCAGAAGTGTGTTACAGACAAAGAACATTATTAGTATGATAGAACATGGGAGACACATGGGAGAAAATTAAGGGTATAGAAGAAGACTTGTAAATATGGAATGTAATGGAGTGAAAGGAAAGGAAGACAGTTTGGGGAAATGATCAAAAGGATCTCATATGAGTAGATTTTGACTAACATGTAGAGAAAGGTAGAATTAAAAAAAATAGCCCAGAATTCTCAGGTGAGGAGTATCAAGTGGCTGAGAAGCACCTAAAGAAATGTTCAGCATCCTTAGTCATCAGGGAAATGCAAATCAAAACAACCCTGAGGCTCCACCTCTCACCAGTCAGAATAGCTAAGATCAAAAACTCGGGTGACAGCAGATACTGGCAAGGATGTGGAGAAAGAGGAACACTCCTCCATTGTTGGTGGGATTGCAAACTGGTACAACTACTCTGGAAAACAGTCTGGAGGTTTCTCAGAAAATTGGGCATAGTATTACCTGAGGACCCAGCTATCCACTCCTGGGCATATACCCAAAAGATGCTCCAACATATAACAAGGACACATGCTCCACTATGTTCACAGCAGCCTTATTTATAAAAGCCAGAAGCTGGAAAGAACTCAGATGTCCTTCAACAGAGGAATAGATATAGAAAAGGTGGTACATCTAGACAATTTAGTACTACTCAGCTATTAAAAACAGTAAGTTCAAGAAATTCATAGGCAAATGAATGGAACTAGAAAATATCATTGAGTGAAGTGACCCAATCTCTCTCTCTCTCTCTCTCTCTCTCTCTCTCTCTCTCTCTCTCTCTCTCTCACACACACACACACACACACACACACACACAGAGTATGCACTCACTGATAAGTGGATATTATCCCAAAAGCTCGAATTACTAAAGATACAATCCACAGACCACGTGAAGCTCAAGAAGAAGGATGACCAAAGTGCAGATGCTTCAGTCCTTCTTAAAGGGGGGAATACAAATATTCATAGGAGGAAATATGGAGACAATGTTTAGAGCAGAGACAGAAGGAATGGCCATTCAGCGACTGCCCCACCTGGGGATCCCACCCATATACATACAGCCACCAAACCCAGACAATATTGCTGATGGCAAGAAATGCAGGCTGACAGAAGCCTGATATAGCTGTCTCCTGAGAGGCTCAGCCAGAATATGACAAATACAGAGGCAAATGCTCACAGGCAACCATTGAACTGAGAAGAGGATCCCCATTGGAGGAGTTAGAGAAAGTATTGAAGGAGCTGAGGGGGTTTGCAATCCCATAAGAGCAACAATACCAACCAAACAGAGCTCCCAGGGACTAAACTACCATTCAAAGAGTACACATGGACAGACCCATCGCTCCAGCTGTATATGTAGCAGAAGATGATGTAGCTTGTTTGGCACCAATGGGAGGAGAAGCCCTGCCAAGGCTGGACCCCCGCCCCCAGTGTAGGGGAATGTCAGGGCAGGGAGGCAGGAAGGGGTGGGTGGTTGGGTGGGGGAACACCCTCATAGAAGAAGGAGGAGCGGGAATGGGATATGGATGGAAAACTAGGAAAGGGAATAACATTTGAAACGTAAATCAAAATATCCAAATAAATAAATAAATAGCCTTGTTCATACAGTAAATTCCATTAAAAGGGAGGAAGTGATTTTTACAGAGTAATAGAGAAGACACAATGAAATATTAACCATTTCTATGTTAGTAATAATTTCATTTTCATAACTCCATGGGGACAATGATCAGATCAATAGCCAGTAAAAACCAACGAAGAAAGAAGAAGATAAAGTATAAGACTATCCCTTGTTTGTTGAAACTGTGGAGGACTAAAAAAGAGTTTTAAATTTTATTATATATAATATATTTATGTATTTCTTTTACCAAAAGGAGTTCTTTCCCTCACATAATGTATCTTTATTATGGTTTTCCCTTCCTCTACTCCTCTCAGTGCCTCCCAACCTCCCCTCCTATCTAGATCCACTTCCTTTTTATCTTGCACTAGAAATAATAGGCTCCTAAATATAACAACAAAATATAATACAAAATATAGTAAGATAAAAGGACATCATCACATTGACATTGGACAAGACAAACCAACAGAAAGAAAAGAGCCCAAGACAAGGCACAAGAATCAGAGACCCACAAGTTGGCACACAGGGGAATCCCATAAAAACACTAAACATAATATATATGCAGAGGACATGGTGCAGATCTGTGCAGTCCTTGCATATACTGCTTCAGTCTTTGCATACTCATCTGAATTTTGCTCATGTTGATTTAGAGGGCCTTATTTTCTTGTGGTCCTCTATTGCCTCTGTCTCTTAAATACTTTCCTGTTCCTTTTTTGTGGGGTTCTCTGAGATGTGAGAGGAAGGATTTGATGAAGAAATCCCATTTAGGGCTGGGTGTTCCAAGGTCTCTTACTAACTCTGACTAATGTTTGACTGGGGGTCTCTGTATTTATCCCTGTCTTCTGCGGGAGAAAACTTCTCTGATGATGGCTGAACAAGGCAGTGTTCTTACTCTAGATCCCTGAACTATCTCCTCTCGTGTACTTGGTCACCTAGGCAGTATGAGATATGGGTTCCATCTTGTGGAGTAGACCTTAAGTTAAATCAGATATTGATTGGTTACTCCCACAGCCATTGTGCCACTATTGTTCTAGCATATCTTACAGGCAGAACACCATTTTGAATCAGTTTGCTTATGGCTGGGCTGGTATTTGCATTTCTTTATTGGTACCATACATAGTACCTTCCTTACCAAGGACACTGGGACATGAGGGTAATGGATCTATATATAAGCACCAGCTCAACTTCTCCATTTTCAAGGAGTTGTATAGGTATTATCCTCAGCAATAAGGCATTACAGTCAGTTTGTAAAGAGCAGCCTATTGTCTTGGCAATATCTTGTGTTGTTTGAAGATTCCAATGGGACTATTTGGCCAAAAACTCATTTAGATGTAACCCAATCCCTATACTAAAAGCTATATTTGTGTCAAGAGATGGGCAATTTCTTTTCATTTCACAAATTTTGTCTGTGTGTCTGTATATGGGTATGTATGTGTTTGTCTGTTTCTCTCTCTCTCTCTCTCTCTCTCTCTCTCTCTCTCTCTCTCTCTCTCTCTCTCTCTCTCTCTCTGTATTCAATCCATGCACTGGATGGTCCATATGTGGAGATCAGAAGACAGCTTTCAGGAGTCGTTCTATCCTTTCACTGTGGTTCTGGGCACTGAAATAAAATCCTCAAAAAGTGCTACAAGCACTGTTATCTGCTGAGCCATCTCATCAACCCAGCACTTTTGTTTTTAATGACATAAAATATTCTCTTAATACTGATCAACCTGCTAATAAATGTGGTACTTTCCTGATCTTGATAAATCATTTTATGTCAGGACATTTTCCTTCTCCTTCACTGTCATGCAAAACTTTAAAAAGACTTTTTGTGCATTTCTGATTCTCTCACTGTAGCTTTTTTTTTGTAGTGTGTGCATGTCCTTTATGACTTTGGGAGTTCTCAGACACTTTCTGTTTCTCCACTCTGTTCAACAAATCAGCCCTAATTAATTCAATCACCAGAACGAGACCATAGCTTTAACACAGACTACGAAAATAGTTATAGCTTAAGAGCATTACAAAATTATTTTTCCTCTTATCCTTTAATAAAGTTTCCAAAACTAAAGCAGGAAGGAAACTACTGGTCAAGAAGAACATGAAGGCACAACTTACTACACAAGAACAATGTCCTCACTTAAGGAAAACTGCCACTTTACAGGAACAGCTGTAACAAGAAAGTATCCTCATCCTTCATATATATATATATATATATATATATATATATATATATATATATATATATATATATGAAGACTTTTCTCAAAATCTGCATCTTTCAGGAAAAACTAAGCTTGACTAATAAAGACCTCATGTAAACTCTCATTTTATACTTTCATTTGTGTGGTTGTGATTCATGATATATGTAACATAAACATCGCTTAAATTTGTTTTATTTTTCAGAAAGAAATCATCTAGTGCTAAAACAAATTGATTTTTTTCTCCCAAGTCATCAAATGTATTTATCTCTTTACTCTTATAATTCTGGACATTACATTTGGCGGCTGGTGCTGGTAACAAGAGTACAGCCGGGCACCTGGGCATTCTTCCCTTCGCTCTCCTATTAATGTTCAAGCATTTCCGTGCATCAGAGAATGAGCCTGAAGTCGGCATATAATTGGCAATGCAAACATTTTGAATAAAAACAAGAATCCAAGAGGGAAGAAAAATGCCCCCAAGAAGCAGACTGCATTTATCATCTCTCAAGGAGGCTATCTCCAACCCTGTTCTCAGAAGGGAAGGGGCTGAGGCCACATACCTGAAGAAATGTCTCTTTTCTAACTGATTCTTTCTAAATAGGGCTCAACACAATAGATCCTCACTGTTTGTTTCCCTTTCAACAAAACGTGTACATCTTTATCAGTCTGTTTTGTTTGTATATTTGCAGCTACTTCACAGTACACACTCACCTTCCTCTTCAAAACTTGTCTGGTCACCCATAATGATTAAGGCTGTCCACTTCTGACTATCAATCCTGTCAGGCTGCTGTTGTACATCTCAGTTGCTTTCTTAAGGTGTGTGTGGGAGAGAAAAGGGAGCCTCACTTCCGTTTAAATAGTGACAAGTTTAGCAGTGCTTTCAAGGTCACACTTCCCTCATTCCTTAAGATACAGATGGAAAGGCTTCTTTGCATTTGTGAAATGCTGCATCCGCGAAAAGAAACTGTGTCAAAACCGGAAACTACCTTATTTGTCTAAAACCTTGATTAGTTTGCAATGTCTGCCGTTGGCAGTTTGAAAGATGTTACCAATAAATGAAAAGTTCCAGGCTCTACTCTGAAACTTGCCTGCAGCCCGGAACTTTTAATATTTATAGGGCATGACCTCTAACTGTCAGTGATGGCTTATTTTCCACCAAGCTATTCTGGGGCAAATGTCAGTTGCTGGAGGAGCCAAGAACGCATTAGGCTTTGGATTCAATATTGTGTTTGCAGTAGAAGAGTTTTACCTGCATGGAAACAGCCATCACTTTGACCAACAATGGCCCACTTGGGCTTTGTCAGGAAATGGTGATGATACCCAGGCTTTATAACGTTCCAGCAGTCAGAACTTTTTCCACTCAAAAGAAACAGTCCCATCACTTTTAAAACTGGCATTTTGGGAACATGAAAACCCAAACATTATGATTATATAAATAGTTGGGAAAAATAAAACTGTAAGGGTGTGAAGGGAAAGTGTTCACAAAGAACATTTTCAAGTTCTCAGTAAGGGAACTTCTTTCTTTAAACTGGAAGCTTGTTCATGTTTAAAAGAAGTTTTTTTAAAACAAGGAAAGACATGTAAAAGGAATGGATATTTTTGTTAAACAAAATACAAAATATCAGGGCTTACAGTGATCTTGATGAGATATAAGATACAGAAATCAGTATCAATCCCCAGAGTCCTTGGGCTCAGGACTTCATGGATACTTTGAGTTTATTCTCCCTAGTGTCTGTTTTTAATCATGCATAATGTGCATATTTTATGAATGTGGTGAAGTTTATTATAATATGATCCAGGGGTTATCAGGTATCCAATGTTGTGACCATTTAATATAGTTCCTCATGTTGGGGTGACCCCAACCATAAAATTATTTTGTTGCTACTTTGTAACTGTAATTTTGCTACCATTATGAATTATAATATAAATATCTGATATGTGAAAGGGTCATCAAGCCCCACAGGTGTTGAGAAGAGCTGATATGATTTTTTCCTTAACAAGTCTAGACTAGATTGATGAGCAAGAGAAATATAAATAAGGCATTAGCAATTCAGACTCATAGGGATTGTAAATTTTGCTGCACCCTATAGCATCAATGCTACAGTTAAAATGGTTTCCCCAAAAGCACAAGTTAGAGTCATCCCCAGTGTAATAGTGCTAAGAAGCAAGACCTTTGAGAGGTGCGAGGGGTGTATGGGCCGATCTTCAAGAGTAGATAGCGGCTGAATATGAAAGGATTTGTACCGCAGCTTACTTTCTTCCCTTCTTATTTGCACACAGTCTCAAACTTCTGCTTCCCATCATGAGGTGAAAGAGAAGAAAGATATAATATGTCAACCTTAGATTTTCAACATCTAGAACTCTGAGAAAGCCTGTTATTTCCTTGTAAATTATACAGTCTTTTACACACTGTATAACATAAAGTATAGTCAGAATCTAACAAAGTTATTTTGCCAGTCACTAAAACACACACTATTAATTCCATCTTGATTGTTTTGATAGAATAACAAATGTTGGTCCTGAAATAGGAACTTTAATTTAACAAATGCTCATTAAGTGCCTACTTTGCCTGTTTTAGGAATTCAGAAAATACCAATGCTCACACAGAGGCCTCTAAACTCATTAGATTATCTTCTGGAAAGGGAGGGAGGATAGTAGATAAACAAACAAACAAATAAATAAACAAATCATAATGAAAAATCAATTGCTGGTTGAGGTTGGAATGCAATTTTAAAGGGTGATATTTGAAAGAAAAATCTTAACATAGCTAAGAGAAACAGGCAAGCAAATGACTTAATAGTGGAGGGAGAGGATCTCACCTAAATCATGGTCAACATGTTTGAGAAGCCAAGAGGCCTGTGTGCTACTATTGCAGAGAGTGGGGGAATGGCTACAGAAAAGCAATGGAAGAGTGGAAGATTTTATAGAATTCTGGCTGGGCATTTTCTAACTTTCTTTCTCTAACTCAGACTTTTAAAGGTTTCCTTAGTTGAGAATGAGCTGCATCAATGGTAGAAGAGTATAGAGGTGACCAGACCAGTTAGTGGACTTTTTCAACAATTCATACAAGAGAAAAGGGATGAGACCTGACTTATAATAAATAGCACAGGACAAGGAAGGGGTCAGGTTCTGACTATATTTTGAATGCTGAAAAGCAGAATTCATCCCCCAATGGGTTGGAAGTAAGCATGAAACCAGACAGATTAAGCACACCTAAAAGTCTTTCCTCCTAGGCAGCTGAAAAGGAGCTGCTGATATTAACTGAGTGATAATAAAGGGCTGCTCTGAAGAAAAAATGAGCTGTAAAATCACAGCTACCAGAGTCTGAGATGCCCTGCACAGCCAAGTAGAGGGAGTGACAATCTGGAAATAGAAGCTCGAGCAGAAGAATTAGCTCAACCCATAGCCATGAGCACAGTGTGGGGACTCAAATACAGACACAAGAGTATTTTAAGTGTCTCAATTACCAACTACCATAAGTAGACTAGGGAGTGGAGAGAAGCTGAGATTTTAATGGCATCTCTTCCATGTCTGAAGTGGGCTAGCCTTGGCTTATTTGCTTTCAAATACATCAATGCAATTAGATATCTGGCTTTGAATTCCCCTCAAAGCAGACCATGAGACGGAGAATATGTGGGAGCAATTTAAAAAGACAGAAAGATGAAGCCAAGAAGGCGCGAGAAAAGGTGATAGTTCTAGCCAGACACCTTGTGCACCTCTGCAACTGGAGTGACAACACAGAGTTAGTCCCATCTGGAGACAAAGAATACAACAGCATCTCATACATAAAGAGCCTAATAAATGCCAACCGCATTCATGGTGAAAATTGAGGAAGTAGAAAGATTCATATTACAGCTCTTCTATGAAAGAGCTTCCTCATTACACTTCCAACATGCAATTGGTGTGTACCCCTCTCTCCTGTGTATGAGCATGAGTAAGTGTGCCTGTGTGTGTGTTAGACTTACATGAGTAAGGTGCTGACGCACAGAGGTCAGAGGAGGACATAAGATGCCTCCACTGCCAATATGACATTTAAATTACTTTTATTTATTACATGAAGAGGAAGCACTTGCATGTGGAAGTTGGAAAACAACTCTCAGGACTTAGGTCTCTACTTCTACTGGTAGATCCCAGGGAGTGAACTAAATTTGTCAGGCATGGTAGCATCTCACACAGTGGGCCATCTTCACTTGCCCTCTCTGCCTTGGTTTTGAAAATAGAATCTCATTCCACACTTTAATGCCATCCAGCAGCCAAGCTGGACAGCCAGGGAATTCCTCCCTGCCTATGTCCATCCCTGGAACTATGGGCATCCAAGGCCATCCATGGCTTCTACGGGATTTGTGGGGATTCAAATTTGGTCCTGTGTAGAGACTGCAGTGAATCCAAAGCACATTTAAAAAACTGCCCATGAACTTACCATGCAACCAGATCAATAATCATCCAGTTGCTCCACAAGGGTCTATAAAATGAACATCTCATACCAAGTAGTGCTGGGGCACCCACCACCTTGTCATCAGATGACCTGCTGCAGGTGTCACAAGATTGATAAGTTATCAATGTTAACTCTGACTCTCTTCCTGGAGACTCAGTTTCTTAGCTGAATGCAGCTTATTCAAATTGCCATTAGCCCAGACTCAGTTCTCAAGCTTTGAGAAGTTCTATATCTTGCATTGAACCTTCCTTGTGCATCTGAAGCACTCTGTGACTGGCTTCATTAATATCTATCTAACTTCTTGCCAAGTTAGATAGATTCTTGCATCTGCATCAGCTTTCTATTCTTGCTCCCAGGGCCTTCTTGAACCTTGAGATCCGTTAATGCTTTTACTCCCATCTCTAGTGTGTGTGGATTTGTATATTTTTGTATAGGTTGCAGTTCTGTGATCTGAGATTGACTAAATTAGATTGTGAAACTAGGAAGAAAAGAGCTCTGCGTGAGTCATGCTTATCGAACAAAATCAAGAGTGTTTGGTGATTTTTCAGCCATAATTTGATGTGGCTTGTATTTTACTGTTAGTCAATAAAATTTGACATTATAAAAATACAAAAAAGGCGACCATCAATACTTCTAACACATTACATTTTTGACAGATGAACTCAACCTGTGGGCTCCCTTGTTAGCATCAAGTAAACGGTGTAAGAGTTGAGTTTGAGAATATTCTGCTAGTGTTCATTGCAGAAGAGAACTCATTCCTTACCTGGTGTGTGTGGAGAACCCCCTACACAATTTGTCTCAGAATAGTATGCACTGCTTGTGTTGTAAGGAACAAATGTATTTGGTTTCTGTTTTGTTTTGTGTATCTTCAAAATAACAATTCAGCATTATTCTTAATGAATAAAAATCTTAACAAAGTGGTTAGCATGTATTAGCTGTGTACGTGGTCTGCTGAATAGTGGTTAGGAAACTCCAAAATGAGATATTTTATATAGAGAGAGACCTATAAAGACTAAGGGGAAACAATGCTGCACAAAATAAACTCCATGCTTATTATAATGTGTCATTTGCAGCGTTGGGAAGGACATGCAGATGTCTCCACTCACAGATGCAGAGCTTTCCCAAAGCCCTACACTCCACACCATATCTACCATTACATGTAAATATTCCACAGCATGAAACCATGTTGTGTTTCTTAGATTGCCTCACTATCAGGGTCTCTCATGGACTTTTTAGTGCTTTAGGGATATCAGATATACATTGGCTGTGAGTTAAGATATCTTTTTGAGAAACTTGGAGACTTCTCATTATCCTTGTGATTGAGGGAGGGTTCAGCCCTGGATGAGGGACTGCTGGGCAGACAAACTAATGATGTCTATGAAGGAGAGGGTATATCCTAATTACTTTTTAAATAATGAAAAATAAATGATTATAGGTCTCTTCCATCCCTCAATTACTCTAACCACCTTTTGAAAGTTGAGATGGTATAAGGCACTATTACAGCTACATGCTTCTCCTTAAGTAGAAAGATAAAGGATATTTCATATGGCATATACCACTCACTTCCAAAGTAAATGGGAAATTTAAAGAGCCAGACATCAAGAAAGCAAGCAATGTCAACTTCAACCATATTGCCTCCTTATTTAAGTCTTCAAGATTGACTTTTTGAAGCAGTCTTACTGTCATTCTGTTTACTTAGCCAGACTTTGAGTTGGGATACCCATTTAAGAACTTTAAGTCCACAAGAATCGCTGATTATACGAGTGTGGGACTGAACACCAAAATGTAAGAGCCATTAGCAGATCAAAAAGAAAAAAGACAATCTGGAAGGTTAAAGCCAGCAAGTGTCTCAACTTTTCAAAGTTTTTAGAGTAATTGAGTGAACGGAAGAGACCTATAATCACTTACTGCTCACTATTAAAAAGGAACTATTTAAAGGGTAATATACAAGTCCTCTCTTCCATTCTAAATACTTCTGTTGATGTCAAAAAGTAAGATAACATACCACCCTACCTTCAAAATATTTTGGACTGGCAGCAGACCAATATCTACATATTAATGTACAAATAGAGTATAATCATCTTCATCACACACACACACACACACACACACACACACACACACACACACACACACACAATTCAGTTCTTCACCCTTCTATGAACTATGTTCTTTCACGTAGCTTTTTAATTCCTTCCTTTCAAAGATGGGGCTTATTTCTTACTTCTTAAACCTGCCTGCTTAGTGAATTAACTTAACACAAGTATAGTTCTCAAGCCTAGGGCTCAAGAAACCTTGCGTGTTTGATCTCTCCCAGAATACTGCCCAGGTGTCGTATAAATGAAACTGTCATCTTATGATCCAAAAGCTAGCTTGCTGGATCTTAAGAAAACATAAAGGGTATCTATTTGCTTCACTAGCTATTCTAAATTGCCTAACAGCTAAAGAAGAAGGAGGAGGAGGAAGAGGAGGAGGAGGAGGAGGAAGAGGAGGAGGAGGAGGAGGAGAGGAGGAGGATGAGGAAGACGAGGAGGAGGAGAGGAGGAGGATGAGGAAGACGAGGAGGATGAGGAGGACGAGGAGGACGAGGAGGACGAGGAGAACAAGGAGGAGGACGAGGAGGAGGAGGAGGAGAGATGGACGAGGAAGACGAAGAGGACGAGGAGGATGAGGAGGACGAGGAGGACGAGGGGGAGGACGAGGAGGAGGACGAGGACGAGGAGAAGAAAAAGAAAAGCCACCTAATTTGTAGCCTACCAGCATAGTGTTCCTCATCACATCTTGCTCACAAAACTACCCACAATCCCAGGAGGACTACACTGTCATCTGAAGGAACTACTCTAAGTGAACTAAGTATCTGCTAAGTCTGTCCTTTACAGATTCCATGCCTCATTTTACAAAGTCCACATTGAAGACCAAGCTTCTAACATAGGAACCCTTGGGAGACACATTGAAACCACATCCAAATCGGAACTATATTCTACAGGAACTGGAAAAAGAATTGACTTCTGGATTAAGAAAACAGGAATGACCACTGTCATTTTCAGCCTGTCTTTCATAGAGGACAAAATATTCTGTCTTAGCTGTGTTTGAAGGTTAAGTAGGATTTCCTTTGGTAATGATAAAAGGAGGGCATAACATCTTCATTTTTTAATAAGAATAATTCTTCACTTGAAGTTTGCGATGGCTTTCCTTATGTATTTAATATCTCAAATGAAGATTTATGCCCTTCTGCTGACTGAGAATAAATTATATACATACATAAATATCTCCTCCTCATATGGCAAGGATCAAGACCAGTGTTACAGTTTCAGAAAGATAATTATATTTCTAATAGATAGAGTAGTGCTGTGCAGAAAACACCTATATCACCCCGGCACTTGTTGAATAAAAATGTGCATATTTTATTCATAAAGGTCAACTAATTAGTAGGACTGAATTTTTACAAAACAAAATTTAAAAGCCAATTATTCTAAATGGTAGAAGGCTAATGGTTATATATTTAACATGCTGAATTATCCATCCAAGGATGGGAGGGCTGAGGGAGAGACAGAAAAATTGGAGAGGGGGATGAAATGAAGGAATGCAGAAGTAAAATGGTAGGGGGAGGGAAGAAAGCATTGTAACACTGTTTAGCTTGCAGAGTCTCCAATGGGATCACCTTTACTGGTACACAATCAATTATTAACACCTAATCATAACAAAATAACAAACTACAGGATAAGAATGCTTTTCAAGCAATGCACACGGAAATGAGAAGCAATTACTTACCATGAGAAAAATGATAAAGCTCCTATCGGCAAAATTAAAGGAGAAAATTCTGCAGTATAACAATAATAAAAGAAGCACATCAAATTGAAAACTCAAGTTACTGTCCCAGATATAATCATATTTTCCTAACAAAATAGAATTAACTGGCACATACACACATACACTCACAGACATGCACACCCATGGCACATGCGCACATCTCATGTCTATCTTCATGTTAAGCATCAAGAATTTTATCTGATAAGAGGTCCTGACACATATACAGCAGAGGACCACCTGGTCTGGCCTCAGTGTGAGAAGATGCACCTAGCCCTTGAGGCCCCAGGGATGGGGAGGCCTGGTGGGGCTGGGGGAAGGACATTTTCTTGGGGAGTAGGAATGGGATGAGGAACTGTCTGAGGGCAAACAGGGACAGGGAAAATGACTGGACTATAAAAGAAAATTAAAGACAATTTTTTAAAAAAGAAATATGTTTTTATGTTTAAAATTACCAGGAGGACTTTCATATACTTGGACTCATATTAAAGTCATGCTGTTCATTTTGCAAAGTATGGCTATACTAGTGTCACTTCACTGACTTAAAATCTTTTGTGGCTTCCTGTTATTTACAGAAACAAACATGAAGTCAGACTGACACAAGGCTGGAAAAGACCCTGTGTGTGATTCGGTGAGATCTACTCAGAGCACAAGGGAAGTGAGACAAGCAGGACAGAGCAATGGCAGGAGCTGCATCACCTGTGCTCACAATTGAAAACTGGGTGCACCCTGAAGCTCCAGAGTACCAGAGCATGCACACATGAATGCCTAATCCTTAAGCCCAAGGAGCTCTTATAGCTCAGGGTCAGTAGCTATTGACTGCAGGATGCCCCAGGAGAGATACCTTATATCTCCTCAGACAGTTCTGCTTGGGAAGGCTTCTGTAAACCAAAGGGAATGCACTAAAAAAAAGGAATGATCAACTTGCCCAGGACCTGGACACATTGCCCAAACAGAAGACAACCTAGGTGGTCCTGTTATGATTTCATATATGTTAATAACGCAACCTGAATCCCTCTCCTCCCTTCAGTCACCAATCTTGGTCATAATACCTTGGTCCACCAACAACCACACAGCATCCACTTCCACTGTGGTGAGTTGACAGAGCCTCAGCACTACATTACTATTTACAAGCAGCTACATGCCTTCTTTGATCTATTATATTCATTGTATTTTACAATGATAAGATCACCTGTGGTAGGGTGTAGATTTTTGTTGGTTTGGTTTGGTTTGGCTTGGTTTGATTTGTTTTGAGACAGGATTTGTCTGTGTAGTCCTGGCTGGCTTGGAGGTTACTACATAGATCAGGCAGGTTTCGAACTCAGAGATCTTTATGCTTTTGCCTCCTTGACTGAGGGGATTAAAGGCATGAGCTACCACTGCCTGGCTGGAAATTGCTATTTTAATTTATGGTCAACTCATTGTTCCATGAGTTCACGTGCTCAGAATAGATAATACAGTGGTAAGATTATGTGATAAAAGCTATCATTTCATGTGTAACATGAGAAGAAACCAGGAATTTATTATGTCAAGGCTTCCCTTATATCTGAGGCTTTCAGAATCTCTCCAAAGGAGTGCGACTCTTTGTACCAAGCATTGTAATCATAAATCTATTATATGTTCAAATCATAACAATAAGCCACTCATTTTTATTGTTGCAAGGACATTTTCTCTAAGTTACTCTTGTAGCATTCTGCACCATCTCTGTGCACACTGACTGATCAGTTGGGTTATTAATTCTATAAGGATTGCATATGGCTTTTCTCCTGACTTAAATAGAGTCTGACATATAGTAGATGCTGTGTGACTGACAGTTGGATAAATCCAAGCTTCCATGAGAATAATGTTCTATAGGCAAGAACAAGCTATTCACCATAGTTCTGTCATCTGCTTACTCTGGCATTCTCCATGAGCAAGGTCTCTGAGCTAGCCAGTCCAACCGGCTATCTGCTCACAACAAAGAACATTTTAGAGGAAAGGTGCTTTCTTTGTCCCCCTTATTGACTTGGAATGTGCCATTTAAAGACATTAACAAAGCAGTTCAAGCAACTGCTTATTCAAACACCAGAGGTCCCTGGGCACTGGACATTGGATTCAGTTACCATTAAGAGAAAAAATTAGATCTAGGGATCAGAAGAAGTCACTTATGTTAAACCACACATTTTTAGCTCACTTTTGCCTTGGTTTTTCATAGAAGGAAATCCTCCTGACCCTGATGCTGTTTCATAGACTTTGGGCCATTTTCTTTCTTAAGTTCTTTTCTTATGCTCTGTGTTTTATGAGGGAGACTTAAATGTTCTGGTAATTTTTACTAAAGTAAACCCTATAAATCAACAAATTCACTGATCATAATTACTAATCAATAATGATAAATTGAGTTGTATAAAGAACCATACCGACATCTTGATCAAGAAATAGAGCATCAACCGTCCCATATGCTATGACCCTTCTAGTGATTATCACCTTCCCAAGGGTTTCCAGTAACCTGGCCTCTATCACTGTAGACTAATTCAACCACTTTAAGAATGTGGAGACATTCTGCAGGCCAAAGTTTGAGAATCTAATCAGAAGTAAATGTTTAAGATCAAGCTGGTGTATTCAGTCATAGGAACAGACTACTAAGGTATGAATACATGAGCAAAGCTTTCAAGGACCAAGAGAAGCCTCGCAAACCAACAGAGATGTTTAAGATCAGCAATCTTTGGTCTTCAAAAAGCTTTGAAAATTCTCAGCATACCTATGTATAGTTTTCATTGTTAAAAAGCAAAAGTATTTCATAAGCAATGAAAGAACAACCACCTCATTTTAGATACAACCCTTTTAGATTTTTAAATTCCTTTTCAGTAGCTAGAAATGAGGTCAGAAGCGAAATGGTTAGGACTTGAGAATGTACTTTGGACTGAAAAATACTACACAATACAAACATTGCAGGCACCTGCATTTAGGGTTTTGTTTGTTTGTTTTGTTTTGTTTTTGACAAAATGTGACTTATTTAAAACTTTATTGGCTCTGGACCTATCGTCTTGCATTTTAGCCGCAGTCTAGATTGATCACACTGTATCTGCTTCAGGTTTTCAAGGTTTACTTTAGATTCTAGATTCCAAAGATATATGTATTCTTACTTCTATTTAATATGTGCAAGGACTAGATAACCTTTCAAAGACTTTGGAAACAATCTGCTTAATATCACACTGATTGATCACACTGTATCTGCTTCAGGTTTTCAAGGTTTACTTTAGATTCTAGATTCCAAAGATATATGTATTCTTACTTCTATTTAATATGTGCAAGGACTAGATAACCTTTCAAAGACTTTGGAAACAATCTGCTTAATATGTTCAGTGAAATGTAACTTAAAAGTAATTAGTTACATTTTTAAATCCCCATTGCCAATTGAAGGTCTCCGCAATTTCAATCAATTTATAATGCATGATACTGTGTGAAATGTTCTTGAAAACCATTCAATTAATGAGTTCATCGTGTTTTCAAATGAACAAAAGACGTAGAAGGCTCACATATTTTTCCTCTGGAATATTTTCCTTTTTAATTACAGTCTATATTAGTTATATATATGATGCATTTCTATGATGTTATATTTTGATATATGCTTACTGCAGATTCTTTGAATGTATTCTCTTGTCTTAGTTTGGGTTTGATTACTGTGAAAAGACATCATGACCAAGGCAACTCTTATAAAGTACATTTAAGTGGGGCTGGTTTACAGGTTCAATGATTTAGTCCATTATCATCATGCTGCAAGCATGGCAGCATCCAGACAGATGCTACCTCTAGTGTAGCCTAGAGGTCTACATATTAATCTGATGGAAACCAGAACAAGTCTCCCCTCTGCACTAATCAGAGTTTGAACATAGGACTGCAAACCCCACCCCCACAGTGACACACTTCCTCCAATAAGGCCACACCCCCTAAGCCTTCAAACACTTGAGTCTATGGGGGACAAACTTATTCAAAGCACCACACTACTAAAACACAGATTGAACTGTAGCTGCTACTGATACAACCATTCTGGAAATCAGTCTGGAGGTTCCTCAGAAAATTGGACATTGAACTGCCTGAGGATCCAGTTATACCTCTCTTGGGCATATACCCAAAAGATGCCCCAACATATAAAAAAGACACGTGCTCCACTATGTTCATAGCAGCCTTATTTATAATAGCCAGAAGCTGGAAAGAACCCAGATG
Organism: Rattus norvegicus; assembly: GCF_021556685.1. Lineage (NCBI taxonomy): Eukaryota > Metazoa > Chordata > Mammalia > Rodentia > Muridae > Rattus > Rattus norvegicus. Next base: position 125,189,468 of record NC_141536.1, read on the forward strand.
CCCTTCAACAGAGGAATGGATACAGAAAATGTGGTACATCTACACAATGGAATATTACTCAGCTATCAAAAACAATGACTTTATGAAATTTGTGGGCAAATGGTTGGAACTGGAAAATATCATCCCGAGTGAGCTAACCCAATCACAGAAAGACACACATGGTATGCACTCATTGATAAGTGGCTATTAGCCCAAATGCTTGAATTACCTTAGATGCCTAGAAAAAATGAAACTCAAGATGGATGATCAAAATGTGAATGCTTCACTCCTTCTTTAAAAGGGGAACAAGAATACCCTTGGCAGGGAATAGAGATGCAAAGATTAAAACAGAGACTGAAAGAACACCCATTCAGAGCCTGCCCCACATGTGGCCCATACATATACAGCCACCCAATTAGACAAGATGGATGAAGCAAAGAAGTGCAGACCAACAGGAGCCGGATGTAGATCGCTCCTGAGAGACACAGCCAGAATACAGCGAATACAGAGGCGAATGCCAGCAGCAAACCACTGAACTGAGAATAGGACCCCTGTTGAAGGAATCAGAGAAAGAACTGGAAGAGCTTGAAGGGGCTTGAGACCCCATATGTACAACAATACCAAGCAACCAGAGCTTCCAGGGACTAAGCCACTACCTAAAGACTATACATGGACTGACCTTGGACTCTGACCTCATAGGTAGCAATGAATATTCTAGTAAGAGCACCAGTGGAAGGGGAAGCCCTAGGTCCTGCTAAGACTGAACCCCCAGTGAACTAGACTGTTGGGGGGAGGGCGGCAATGGGGGGAGGGTGGGGAGGGGAACACCCATAAGGACGGGGAGGGGGGAGGGATATGTTTGCATGGAAACTGGGAAAGGGAATAACACTCGAAATGTATATAAGAAATACTCAAGTTAATAAAAAAAATAAATAAATAAAAAATAAAAATAAAAAAAAAGAAATGTAGCTGCTATTGTGACAGTAGTAAGGGTCTTAGAAATATTGTTATAGAACAGGAATAGCTCCCTCATAAATATATTAGGGTTATTATTAACTTCATCAGTTAGTTAATGGAGGAGTAGGTTCATGATGAAAGAAACTGCTTGACTTGCTTTTTCAATCTCATGTATGTTTGTCTGTCATGCAATGCCCTTGACCACTATGCTGGTTAGTTTTTAATCACATAGCCTCTATACACGTCTGTAGGGCACTTTCATGCTTAATGATCGATGTGGGATTTATGGGCTCACAGAAGGTGGTACTGCCCATGGGCAGGTGGTTCTAAGTTGTATCAGAAACAACCTGTAATAATTAAACAAGCAATAATTAGTAAGCACTAAGCAGCAGTCTCGTATGCCCTCTGTTTTATTTTATTCCTCCAGGTTCTGCCGTGAATCACTACCCTGACTTTCTTTCGTGATGGACTATAAGCTGTAAAATAAAATAAATCATTTCCTTCCCAACTTGCTTTTGGTCATGGTGTTTTATCAAAGCAATAGAAAGCTAAGGAAAACAGTCACATTTGATACAGCATATATTCCTTCATCTCATATACCCTACTGAATCAACTTTCCAGTCTATAGAACTGTAGAAAATATAAGTAGTTCCTCTTTGAATAGCCCAGATTGTGATATCCTGTCACACATCAAAAATGAAATAAGACACACACAATATAAAGCTATTATTGTAGCAAGTTAATTAGCAGAACTCTTAGCTCACTCACAAGAATAATTTTGTAGTACTACATTTGAAATATTTTAAAATATGAACATTATTATTAACTATACAGTTACTCTCCTCTGGACAAATCTCAAGCCGTGTTCCTCCCATCTTGCTGAAATTCTTGGGAGGGGCAGATACTTGTATTTACCTTCACCCACTTATTTACATGAGACTCATCTGTGGTGATGTTTCACATCACCTCCCGTCATTGCTGTATCATGTCCTACTGGGTGAATCTGCCTTAAATCATTGATTATCTTTTGTGCATTAGTAGGCACTTGGGTTACTTTCCATTTGGAGCAAGAGGAGTGGTGTCACAAAAATCCACACATGTCATCAGGTGAACTTTGTTAAATGAGGATAGATGTGTCAGGTCAGAATTTCTGTAGAGTTTGAGAATACTGCCCAAAAAAAGTTCTCTACAGAAATAATATCAACCTAAACTTAACTTTTCTAGAATCCAGAACTTTATTGTAAAGAGGGAGCTATGAGTTCGTGAGGCAAATCTGGCATGAATGACCAAGAGTTAGGTACATGGCTGTTTTACCTGGGTGCAGTCATTCTCCTCACTAAAGGTAAACTGATCAATAGAAAGGATAGGAGCCTACCTTGGGATACACTAGTGGATACACACATTTCACTTGTGTCAAAGAGACAGCACCAAATGTCCATCCCCTTACTGTTCTGCCTTTCCTCAAAAGTCTTTTCTCTACTTATCGTAGCATTTTTCCTTTGTGAACAGCAGAGCAGGCTAACAAAGTATATAATGTTGAGCTTTATTACATTAGTGAGGAGTAGCTAGTGTCCCATAACTTAGAACTGTGTGGTGAGGACACTGACTTAAGTTCTGTTTAACTTCCATGGAAAGAAAAAAGGAAGATTTTTTTTAATCTTGAAGGGATATGTATTTTTAAAGTTCTGTTTTCTCAGTAACATCATAAACCCTGACAGGACCATCTCTCTGATAGTGGCATCTGTTGATGCTGCTTCACAAACACCTTCTAGGAAGCCTGCCATGGAACGGCTTTCAGCACATGTTTGGACATAATTGTTCAGGATATTTATCAGTGTCATCCCTGAACATTCAGAGGAAGTTCTTGGAGATGGGTGAATCTATCAATGAAATGGGGCATGTATACATATGTGCTTGTGTGTGTACATGTGCATGTCAGTGTGCGTGCATGTGTGTGTATATGTATGTGTGTGTTTGTGCTTATGTGATGATGGACAGTATTAGTCTAAAGGTGATATTATATTCCAAATCCAATGCATTACCAAGAAGAACATGTGTAGTCTTTCACATGATCTCATTCAAATTTGCTTGAATCTACGTGGGGGCATAAATAAAAGAACTGAGATTGCAATTTGGTCTTGACTAAAAATTTAACTGAGTAAAAAATGAATTCAATTTCCATGTCTAAACTCAGTAATGGTAAATCAATGACTAAGTTTGCTAGATACAGTACCTATCCTTGATGATCTAGCAGCATTCTATTATTACAGAATATTTGAGATAATTAACTCATAAAGAAAAAAAGCTTGTTTGCATACTTATCCTTTTATTATACACTCCACTGACTTTAGAACTCAGCCTACACAGTGTACTGCGACATGGGTCCAAGTTGAAGTTACCAGACAAACTCTGCCAGCCTACCAGTCACCATACCCTACAGTGCACCCCAGTGACCACATGGCGTTCTTCACTCCTGGCCTCAAAAAAATGACTCTCTAGGCTGGTGTCTGCCACATCCTCTTCTATCTGAGGATAGTGTGACATCCTATTCCCTACTCCCACAGAAAACTACCCAGACCCACTGCAACACAAGAGTCAATTGAATGATACAGTGAGCCCTCCAGAGACCTCTAGAGATGGGCAACCAGAATCTCCTAAGCCTAGTGAAAGTCTCTGACCCAAACATTATATCTATCATTATGAGTGAGGTAACCTAGACCCAGGAGGACAAACATTACATGTTTCTCTTCATGTGTAGATGCTGGCTTTGAATCTTTAGATATGTATGTGTGTTTCATTTGAAATACTCATAAATGTTTGAAACTCAAAAGGGACTCTGGGGAAGAAGGGGATCTTTCAAGAGATCAGAGATAGAGTACAGTGATAAAAGTCAGGGGAAAAAAATAATAAAGCAGGAAGACTTAAATGGGATGAAAGTGGGCAGACAGAATGGAGAACGGAATATAAGAAGGGCTAGTTAATACTTAGACATTTTCAAAACTTGATTTGTACACACATCCTAAAATGTGCAATAATATAAAAAAGCTTAGAGTTACCCTATAACCGAGGGATAATACCTCAATTTGACAATTCCTGCTCAGAAATAAAACTCGAGTACATTTTTAGTTTCCTCTTTAAGGACAGTGGGGTCCCATAGATGCCAAAAATTAGAGGCTATGAGTTGTGATAGACCACACCAGGCCAGTACTGTTCCACAGGACATGTTTATTGTTGGGGAAAGGGCAAAGGGGGTAATGTTGGAGAGAAAGGGGGAAAGAGAGAAAGAAGATCAGGAGGGTCTGCATTTTATTTGGGCTGTGACAGAACTGTTTGCAGGTCGAGGTGGGAGGTGGACCAGGTGGACCCTGGGAGTGTATAGTGATTTCCATGGCAACAGATGCATGGGTCCCTGTCACCTATGGGTGACATCACCGTCACCCTGAATTCAGAGATGATCTGCAACTGTAAAGCCAGTTCTTTTTTTTTTTTTTTTTGGTTCTTTTTTTTCGGAGCTGGGGACCGAACCCAGGGCCTTGCGCTTCCTAGGTAAGCGCTCTACCACTGAGCTAAATCCCCAGCCCCTAAAGCCAGTTCTTGATGCCAACAATTACCATAGTTCTTGCTTATTCCCAGAATACAAAAAGTTATTATGGATAAACACACTACATACTTGGGCCATAAACATGGATATAAATCAAGCTGATACTAACATGAAAGCTTCATGTGCACTGGATATTATAGAATGTGATGGAAAGCACTGTGCATACTAACAAAGGAGACATATATTAACCAATCTCACTTGTGAACCCTATGAGGTAAAATAATGACTGGTCTGGCATGATATGCCTCTTGGTACAATAATGACACACATTTTATATCAGTACACAACCACTTTCTGATTCAACTTAAGGCCCCTACACAAGATGAAAACTTTTGCCTTTAACAGAGTCAAGAAATGGTAGCTAAATATTTCATAGGCTCCCAGAAAGACTCTACTACAATTCTGTTAAATGGAAATATTAGTAAAACCACCCCTAATAACTTATTTCTACACCTATAGACCAGTAAGCACATCTCTCAGCTCTCCACAGGAAAGTGTCTTCTCATGATAAATGGTAATTAACACAGAAATTCGCAGCTAACAACTGGATGGCACTAAGAGAATAAGAGACTTCAAAGAGCAGCCCTAGATGGGATATCAAACGTTACATCTCTCCAAAGTTCAGAGGTCTTCATGAAAGTGAGGGCAGAAGGACTTCAAGAGACAGAAGTTGTGTATACCTTTAAGAAAACAGTGGGGTTTTTTGATACAACTGGAAAGTTACTATATTAAGTCATAGAGATTGTGACAGCATACACAAGACCCTAGCAAGCTTGCATCCAACAATACTCCAGGCTGAAGAGGGAAGATGAGCAGGAAGTCCGACCCCTACCTAGGCATCTATTGGCCTTCGATATCTACTGGGAGAGACAGTAATGATGTCCCTGTAATAATATACAATATTCTGGATCAGTTTCCACTCTCAAGGTTGGGTGGGCTACACAAATTAGTGTTGGGAGTTTTGACAACAAAATCAGACAAGCTGGGGGTGGGGTAGGATGGGGAGGAAGAGGAGAATGGGATCTTGGAGGAGTTAGGAAGGATGGTAAATATGGTCAAAGTACATTGTTTGAAATTCTCAAATAATTAATAAAAGGAGAATTAGAGATGGTAGTGGTGATTTCCAGTCCTAGAGAAACTGGAGCAGAAAGACTGCTATGAGTTTGAGAGCAGCCTCAGCTACATAATGAGTTTGAAACCAGTTTGAGTTACATAAGACATCTCAAAAATGAATACCTAATGGCCACTGCATTCCTGAGTTCAGACTAGATGTAGTGAGTACCTGTACAAGATCAAGCCAAAATTCAGGCATGGGTGGAAGAGGGCCTTTGAGGTCTCTACTCTAAAAAGAGTAACTTCTGAGAGAGGGAGAGTGATTTTTCTTCAGGGGTGTAGTTGATGAGTTGCCTTTGCTACAGTGAATGACTACTATGTGCTTTTGAACTCAGTGGAAAATATACATACATACATACATACACACACACATATATAGTATATTATATATGTACATACATACATAACATGTATGCATATGTATATTTGTGTGTATGCATATGTATATTATGTAATAAAATGCAGAAAGTTAGCGGGAATAAAATGTTGAAAGGAATCTAGAGGAAGCTACAGTATGGAGTTGGGGAAGTTATATGATCTAAATACATTTTATACATGAGTATAACATTTTCAAAGATTAAATAACATTAAAAAGAAAAGAAAGGAAGAAGAAAGAAAAGAAAAGAAGAAAGGGGGGTTGATAGTTCATCAATTATGAGTACTTGCTGCCCTTGTGGAGGCCCACTTATAGTTTCCAACATCCAAATGGAGGCTCACAATCATCTGTAAACCAGTTCCAGTGGATCTGACATAATTCTCTGGCTTCTGCAAGCACCAGGCATACATGTTGTACACATACATTCATACACACAGACAAAACACTCATGGACATTAAATATAAATAAATAGAAAGGAGAGGTTCTATTTTGGCTCGCCATTTCATAATTTTCAGTACATAATTAACCCCTTATGGAGAGAATGTGGAAAAAAAAACAGAAGGCATCAGGACCCTACAGCTTTCTTTGAGAGTACATCTTTAGTGACTTAAATGTTCTCATTGGTGGGCTTCATGGCCAAGTTTCACCACCTTCCATTACTACTGCTCTTAGGACTGAGATTCTTCAGGGAAACACTCAACATTCCAGCTAGACCAGATATGCTACATCTTAGGCTGAAATAAATGCCATAAGCAGGCATCATAAATCATCATCCAGCTGTAAATGAGTAAATGAGTGCCTGGCCAAGGCTATGTAGTTAACAAATGGCAAAATGGAATATACGCATGCTTCTCTTTGGTGCCAAATCTGTCATTTCTGCTTTATTTCTATATAATACAACCATCTACAGAGTGTCATGATGAAAAATTAGTAAAATAAGCAAAGCCTAATAAATTTGCCAGATCCCAAGGCTGAGGGGTATAGGAGATGCACCAGGAAAACTTCTTCCAAGAATACCAACCAGTCAGCAATCTCCCTAAGGCATCATGGGAACATGCAGTGTCTTAATAGAGGAGCCTCAGATGAAGGATGCCTGTTTTCCTAGTTGACAGCAGTACGTGTATATGTTTGTCAACCAGATATTTAAGAGAACAATTTTTTTATTATCTTTGTCTTTATTTGAAAACCACTTTGCACAGACCTCTAGGGAAATGAGGGTCCATCTTCTAAATGCACATTTCCAATTTTGCCCACAGAAAATTGTGCTGGAGAAGGAGTGGAGGTTTGTCCCTGAGAATGCTCCAAGGCCCTTTTCTTATTTCAAGTTTTAAAATGCTGTGATTTTACATCCCATCAAATATAAAACTCCAAGTTTAATATATCTTACAAAAATGCCTCCTGCAGATTATACCCTCCAGCTATCATCCTGTTAAATTGTAATTTGCAGTTTTGAAATTCTCCCTCCAAAGGACATGTTTTCTTTAGTCAAAACAGAAGGAATTTAATTTTTATTGTCTGTATAGATTGATCCACTTCCCTCCTCTCTTTTTGAAGAGTTCATCATTAATTTTGTTGAGTGGCAACAAAGAAATGTATGTTCCTAATTGGGTCTCAAAAAATGAATAAAATGTGATTCTTAAATGTACTAAGTAAAATAGCTAATTATATTCTATTAAATATACTTATGATGAGACCAGTGTATTAATGAGCTCAAGTGGACATCAGTATAACTCAACATAGTTTGGAGCAAACATGAAGCACTGTGCACTACCAACCCCTAGAGAATTCAGAGGAGCCAGGTTACAGAAAACAAAATTTTTAGAGGAAGGCTTTGTGATGGCTAAACAAATACAGTGAGGTTGCCAATGTATCCTGCTGTGTTTCTATTAATGTAGCTCGGTATCATAGCCTTAGTGATGAGTTAGGGATAACTTTGTTTTATTTACATCGTCAGTTGGTTCTAGAGAGGAAGAAACTATTTCTCTTTCACCAACACTTTTCTCAGATCCCTTTTCCAGTCTGGATAAATGTTCAAAGACCAAAACTTTCCCTGTGATATTACCAAATTCTCACCAAGATGCCTTCAGGTGGTATTTAAGTGGCAGCTTTAATTGCATCAAAATTATTCTTGGTTGAAACACAATGCAGCTGATGGAAATCATATAGATAAATGGCATGCAATTAAATCAAATGGGGAAGAGAAAGATATTTGTCAGACAGGAGCTATACCACTTTGAAATAAACTAGTACAAGTTGTGAACTCCTGACATTTACTTTTCCCAATTCTTCAGGATGGAAATCCAAGACAAGGTGTTAGCCTATAATGCCTATCCACCTAGACCCTCACCCACCTGAACTGACTCTAACCTTAATTACCACCTCACCCACCACAAAAGTGTTAATTCAGAATTCCTTTTCTCAAAAGGAAATACGGGGACAAAGAGTGGAGCAGAAACTGAAGGAAAGGCCATCCAGAGACTGCCCCACCTATGGATCCATTCTACCTGCAGACACCAAACCCACTATTGCTGCCAAGAAATGTTTGCTGATAGGAGCCTGGTATAGCTGTTCCCTGAGAGGCTCTGACAGAGCCAGACCAATACAGATGAGGATGTACACAGACAAACATCAGACTAAGCACGGGGACCCGAATGGAGAAGTTAGGGCAAGGACTGAAGGAGTGAAGGGTTTGTAACCTCATAGGAAGAACAACAATATCACCCAACTGGACCCCCAAAGCTCCCAGGGACTAAACCACCAACCAAAGAGTACATAGTGGGGTACCCATGGCTCCAGCTGGATACTTAGCAGAGAATTGCCTTACCTGGCATTACTGGTCCTGTGGAAGCTTGATGATCCAGAGTAGGGGACTGCTAGGGCACTGAGGTGTAAGGCTCAAAGTGAGTCTTAACTACCAGGAGACCCCCCACCCCAAGTGAGACAGGAGACTGGAGTTTGATGCAAACGCAAGAGATTTATTTTCTTATGTGTCAGGGTCAACCTTCAATCAGCCCCTCATGGGGAATGACTAGAAGGTGACCCCCAATGGTTATAACAAGCAGTTTTTATACTTTTTAGGGGTACAGGTTACATTAGCAAGGTTACAGTTTAAACTTATTTTCTAAGCATATTGACCTTTGAATCTATTGGCTAGCAAGCATATGACATGTATTCAAACTCTATCTGGGACCAGAGGATCAGGTGACCATCAGTACATTCAGCGTTTTTTCAAGAATGTTCTGTCCCTCCTCCTCCTGAGAATTAAGGGTGGAGAATGGAACTTGGCCTAGCCTTGACCCGAGGCGTAATACTTGGCCTAATCTTGACCTGAAGTGGTGGGTGTAAGGCTGGCAAAAGCCCTTAAGGTCCCCATAACCTACCTATTTTCTACCAGGCCAAGCCTCTTAATAGCTGTTACACTTTAGTAAAAACCAGGGTCCTTCAGAGGTAGGAATCGGTGGGCATGTGGGGGAGCACCCTCATAGAGGCAGGGGGAAGGATAGGGGGATTATGGAGGGGAAACTGGGAAGGTGGATGACATTTGAAATGTAAATAAATAAAATAAACAATTTAAAAAAAAAAAAAACCTCAACTGCACGTATTGTATTGTCAAACTGGGAATGAGAACTTAAGCATGTGATTGGGGCTTGGGACACACTGGATTATATTCTAGTGGGCCTGGGCCATATTACTGTTCATTCTTAGCACTAAAAGATGTAGGAAGCAAACTCCATGACTCTGCCGAGTTCTTGGACACCGATATGTGAGAACAAAACTTGAATCAGGTCCCTCACATTTCAACATTGTACTCAAAGAAAAGCACTAAGAGACCCAGGAGTGTGAATCATGCAGAGGTGTCTCCTCAATGGAGGAGATAAATCAAATCCCTGCATTCCATCCAAAAAGCTGATAGTGAAAGTTGTTAACAACCTGGTGACCATTTTGCTCTCTGTGAAGGCGGACCTCAGCCACCTTTTGCTGTAGAGCTGACCTCACCCAAATTCCCAGAATTATCGTTCCAACTTCTCTCCCTAGACCCTTACCCAGCCTTAGGGGTGATGTCACAAGTACTCCAGAGACTGCTGACCTCTATGCTATCAGTCAGAGCCCACAGTAGATTCTAGGCCTTTTAGCTTTAGAACCCACCTTCATCATTGCATGTACTTGGTAAACGAGTCTCTATGTAGTTACACTTTAAGCTCTATTGTGCACCTGAAATTGGACTGATTAGACTGTTGTCTGGAAATCTTTTCCCAAAATTATGCTGTGTTTTAAATACACTGACAATGAACTGCCTGACATTAGATTCCCTGAAACCTGATCCAGGTTGACAAAGTCAGTCTGCAGCACGTTTTCATTCTTATCTCTTCACACAGTTTGTTTCCTGTGTGACTCACGGACCTGCACGGACCCCCTCACAGCATTCTTGACTGGAACAGTGACATTCTAATAGCTACTCGAGTGTCATTCTGCATTCGTCTGGCAATCAAGAATTGGCTCCTCCTCCTCCCCCTCTTTCTCATGCTTTTCTTCCATTCACTTCAGAAAATTCACACAGACTATTCCGAAGTTGACCATCTTTCACAGGAACAATTCCACTGTGAGCAATGCTATTCTTTTTACAATGGAACTCCATGTATGCAATTATCAGCATTTCAGCTTTTGAAATTAACTTTCTTTTTCCCAACTTGGAGAAGTAAAAAGGAAGCATTGTTCCTTCAGCAACTGCATTGTAAATTACCTCTGTAATAGCCTCAAGAGTCAAACGCCTTTTGTGCTCTCTCATGCCCCTTTTGGGCAGGCAATTCCCCATTTCCTCCCATTCCTCATTGTGACTTTGTAGGGCTGGTCATGTTTGAACAGTCAGAATTGCTTTTATCACTTCTTTGACTTCTTTCTTCCAATTTTGTTGGACTCACTATCCATACTGATTTAGAACCCAGAAATTTAAAAGACACAAATAAGAACCATATTTTTATAGGTGCCATGAGAAATGACGTCCAGGCACAGAAATAGCATTTGGGTTGAAATAGATACGAGAAACAATTGTGGTTTTGCCGAATAGTTGCTGTGTGTCTTTGGGAGAGTTACTGGCATCCATGTGCATCATTTCCTTCATCTATCATATAGAGAGAATAAAGCAACTTTAAAGAACGGCTTTAAGCATCAGGAGATATACAGCATTATTGTCATATGTAGGCTCAATATCGACAATTAAAATGTCTTCCGTCATAATAAATGTTAAATGTTAAAGCACTCATATTTAATTAGCCACTGTAATAAATCAGGTATTTCTTAATGATGCAGAATGGATCGGAGTAGTATGATATAGATCCTTAGGACTCTCTAGGAGTAGGTCTCATTTGAACTCACGTCCTCTTAGGCTCTTCCTCGATGATCTCCCTGGTTGCTCTACTTGAGAGGGCACTAGCAGCAACATCCACTACAGAGTGGTGGTGACTTTACTAGCAAGGTGTCAAAGACAGAAAATAACAGAACACTGGTTAAGGTGGTAGGGGCAGTTTCAATTAGTGGTGCAGACTGCAATATGGAGAAGAGTCAGTGGGAACCGAAATGCAGTTCATCTGCAGAGATGTGATGCGAGGCAATGCTTTAAAGAGAACAGTGGAGTCAGAGAAGCAATTGATGGTTTAGGAGAGTCATAGCTATAGAGACTTCCAATTGAGTTAGCAAGACAACAATCATTACCCATGTGTGCTAGCTACTGGTTACTAAAGACAGGATTCTCTGAACACTGAGCTTGGGAGACCAGGCCCCATCTTCAAGGATTGAGGGGAAGAGACAACTTCTTGCGTGTGTGACCAAAGTGTGGTTTATCCAAGCAGACATTTTAGGTGGTTGGACGTATCTTAGGGATGTGCTCTTAAGCTGATAGAAATTGTGTCAACATCAAAGGACTTATAACCTATGACATGAATTGCCCTTGGTCAAGGAAATACTGTCAGGGGCTACATTCCTAGTTTCTAACACTTCAAACCATGTGCCTGCTAGACATTGCTTGGAGCTTGCACAGCATTCAAAGGGACGTGCATGTTCCTCTTTAAAACCTGAGAGCCCAGACATGTAGACCACCTGTATCAAATGAATATCTCGGGTTGTACATTTGCCTCTAGAGACCCTTGTAATCCACAAGTGCAAGTATCAACCAAGAATGGGACTTCTATTTTATTGATAAATACTATCAGTGGCGTCAAGGAAGGGGAGCTGGGGACACAGCTTTGCACTGCCACTTGTAGCAGCCTGGGGGATTAGAGGGTCATTTCTCTAGAGAGTTCTTTAATCAAGTGAAGCTAGAATTCTTCACCATAGAGTGGAGTGCCATGTCAAGCCAATGAGAAGGTGAGTTGAAGGTTAGTACTAGAGAATCCACCATAGATAGAAGCATAGGGGTTACTAGAGAGGCACTTAGGAAGTGATACAGCATGCACATGTATGCATTTCTCAGGAGAAACCCGAGTGTTGGTGTCTTCACAATAGCTGTAAACAGAATTTTGGAAGCTTCTGAAGTTACATCTCCAAGAGCTGAGAAGGGACCACTTTTTCACTTTATTTTCTCCAGTAAATAATAATAGGGTATTTTGCAAGGGGAACAGAATAAGATTATAGTTTATATATTAAAACAAGAGGCCACAAAAGACACAGAAGGAAGTTAGACATATTTTTATGTAAAGAAAGAAAAACAAAAACAAACAAACAACAAAATCTTTTGTAGTCCTATTTGCGAGATGCCCAGAAAACTGCTGATTCACATCTGGAAAAGGAACAGATCATACATGCTTGAGCCTAAGCATGGTTCATTGTTATTCTAACATTCTCCAACATTCGCATTTGAGACATCTCTAGATAAAAGGAATATTGCCTCCCTGTTCACTACTGTTAGTGAAAATGGTGTTGGTTGTACTAGACTTCTCATATCTCAGGTAGTAAGAGACTTTAGTCAGACTCATAGGTAGAGTTTTCTTAACATGTCCCATCCACCTTAATTTTCTCTATATTTCTATCTTGCCTCAGTTGGAATCCCATGTTGGAATCCACATTATATCCTCTGAGACTTCCAAGAAATGACCCACTTACCCTTTAACTGTACTCTAGTTATCCCATATCAATTTTTGATAATTGTCATAGATTTCTGGGTGCTATATATGCTTTGTAATCTCAGCACTCAAGAGACTGAGACAGAGGATCACAAATTTGAAAACAGTCAGGAATCATTGACTCCAAAACAAATCAAGCAAGCAAAATCAGACAATGAGAATACAGGCAAAAGGATGCAGATCCTCAGTTTTTGAATCCAGCATGTCTGTGTCAGTTTCACTTGGAATACTTCTAGCTTCCCTTCCTTTCTGCCTCACTAGCCATGTGTCCAGGAAATGGCCTGCAGCTTAGCAGGCAACACAGAAAGCTGATTTCTTTGGGGTTCCATTAAAAGCTCATCTCCAGAGGGTACTAGATCCCTTGATCAAATTAGCAGCCCCAGGAGAGTTCCTGGGCAACCTGTTGTTTCTATTTGATATCACGTAGAGCTCAGATCACATTAAAAAAAATATGTCTTGTCCCCCAGGGTATAAATATGAGCAGTGGCAATCTACTGGTGACAGATGCTGTCACTTCAAAGTAGTTTTCTGAAATTGCATTTAGGAAAAACAGGGAATTTGACAAAAAATTTAAAAGGGAGCCCTTGAGACCGTGATGGCACGAAATGTGGGCAAGCACTGGCATTCCTTCAGGGCCTCAGTGACCACGCATATATACTGGGTTATAGCAGAAGCAGTGTATGCCCAGAAAAAGGCTGGGAGCTTACTGTGACCAACATTGATATGCTGCACCAGGATGAAGTTGAACCTTCATCGGAACTCTGAGCCTTTACCAGCAGATTAAGCAAGGGAGATTAGCACATGGATGAGTAGGAAAATGTAACCAATTGGTGATTGGTCCTTAAGATACCTCTCTTATTACTATATTTACGCCATCTGCAGGACTAGCATTTATCTGAGAAGATCAGATTATTTCCCATAGAATTATTATAAAAGGAGTGAGACCAATCCCCTTTTTGATTTCTTGCTTCTTCTGTTTCACTTCTTCCCACACCATGAGACCATCTGTAGGTTGTGGTGTAACCAAGAAATCCTTACTAGGACCAAACTAGCAGATCTACCAAATTTTACAATTTCAGCCTCCAATACCACAAAATCAACAACTTTCTTTTCTCTATAAACTCCCCAGCTTTGGTAGTTCATTACAGCTACTGAAAATAGACTGAGTCAATATGCAAGGGAAGAAGTTACTATGGTGGAAGAGAAAAATAAACAGCCGGGCGAATGCATCCTCTAAATGGCCCAGATATTGGGAAACCAGAATAATCCCCATTTTAAAGGCAGCTAATTAAAACTTGCCTCATGTCTACACTCATACTTCCAGCTCGCAACACAGCACAGCATATAATTCAGAGTTATCATTCTACCTACCGCAGACACATAGTCATGTAAACAATGTCATGGCTAGCCACAAACAGCTTCTTATTCGTGCTCTGAGCTCAACACTCCTCAACCTCAGCCTCTGCTCTGTTATCTACCATCCATTTACCTTTTCCAGAAGCCATACACAGAGAAGCAAATGCTAGCTCCCTTTGGAGTCTGGCACTGTAAACTAGACTACTGGACCAATTACTCATGTGTGGATGCCATCTTTCCTCAGTCTGCTCTTTGTGAATTGAGACATCATGAGTACATCTGATCACAAACATGTGTGCCCAGGTCAATAGTGAAAAACAAGTGTCTAAAACATTCAAATAATCCTACTCAAAAAGCCAATGGAAGTTTTGCATGTAAAAAGACATACATTGATTTTTTTTTTGTCTGTGTCTTTGGAGAACACATATATAGAGAGATCGGAGAACAACTTAGAATTGTCATTTGTCTCCTTCTGCAATGTGGATTCTGGGGATCAAACCCAGGTCATCAGAGTTTGAAGCAGAATGGCGCACTGAACCATGAAGTCCCTTTGCCCACTGAGCCATCAAGCTTACCGAAAATTTTGCTTTTGATTTATTCTTTTTTCCTGTACCTTCTTTTGAAGTAAGCTGAGACTGCCAACTTGAAACTCCTTTTCTTCTGATATAAATGGTTAATGTTATACGTTTTCCTTGAATACTGCAACAACATACCAGAAACTTTGTTATATTTGGGTTTTATTATCGTCATTGTCGTCATCGTCATCATCATCACCATCATCACCATCATCATGATCAACACCACCACCACCACCACCACCACCACCACCACCACCACCACCATCATCATCATCATCATCATCATCATCATCATCATCATCATCATCATCTAATTAATCTTCCTCTATAGTTCAGCCGCTACCCCCATCCTGGTCAGTACCCTAACTGCTCTCCATCCCATACCTCTCCTCCCATCTTCACCAGGATGTCCCCACCCCTTCACTCCCACCTCGCCAGACCTCTCCACTCCTTCCAGCCTCAAGTCTCTCAAGGGTTAGGTGCCTCTTCTCTCACTGAGCCTAGACCAGGCAGTTTCCCACCCCTCAAGTTGTTTCCTTACTAGCCTGCCTCTCTCTCTCTCTCTCTCTCTCTCTCTCTCTCTCTCTCTCTCTCCCTCTTAAAATATCCAACTATGGAATGAAAAAAGAATTGTTATAAGGGCTAATTTTTTCAGTTTCTAAAACTGAACTTGACAACATTTGAAATCAATCAAAAGCTAACCAAAAGTCAACCAAAAACTGTGAAGAATTGTCTTGGTTGAATCCTTTGATGCCAAAGAACCATACTAACTCTGGATCACACTTTATGGTGACAGCACATGGAAGAAGGAAGCTTTTGCTTTTTGCCTGCTTCTACTCACTCTCACTGGCAAGTTCCTCTGCCATGTTGCTGAGGAACCTCACTGCTCATATTATAATCTACTTCCTCAGTATTCCAACAGAGACAGAAGACCAGTAGCTCTCTAGAATTTCCTGAAACTCCAGCACCAGATTGAGATTGCCAAGACATACAGTCACGTGGACTGAAATCACGATATCCCTGCCTTTCCATGTGGAGATAACCATTGTTAGACTACCTGGACCACAAGCTATAAGTTACTCTAATGATCATGATCTATGGAACATGTCATCCAAAATATAGGAATATTCAAAATGTAATGAATGAAAATTTAGAAATTGAAAAATATCATATCTGACATAAAATACAAAATATTTTTCTATCAGTTCTGTGCCTTTAGAGATCCCTGACAAGTACAACTACTTATATGTGATTTGCAGACTGTATCCATATGTGTGTCTGTAGGTATGTATGTATGTATGTATGTATGTATGTATGTATGTGTGTGCATATTTGTATATATGCATGTACACATATGCATCCACATGCACATGAAATGTGCATGTGGAAGCCAGGGGACAGCCTCAGGTGCCATCTTCAGATAAGCAGTCCCTCTTCTTTAATACAAGATCTCTCACTGCTCAGGAACACCAGTCAGGCTAGGCTGGCAAGTGAAAAAGCTCCAGAGTGCTCCTGTAACTGCCTCCACAGCACTGGCATTGCACACCCATAGCACTCTGCCCAGAGTTTTCA
Organism: Rattus norvegicus; assembly: GCF_021556685.1. NCBI lineage: Eukaryota > Metazoa > Chordata > Mammalia > Rodentia > Muridae > Rattus > Rattus norvegicus. The sequence goes on from NC_141536.1 coordinate 125,206,116, forward strand.
TATGGGTTCTCAGTGTGGAAATAAGATCGTTATGCTTACAAGGCACACCCATTTTACTGACGGCTGTCTCCCCAACTCATTCAATGTACACTTCATGTTAGACTCCTCTACTCTGCTAATGATTCGTTGTAGTGTATTTTATGTCAGATATGATATTTTTCAGTTTCTAAATTTTCATTCATTGCATTCTGAATATTCCTCTATATTGGCTGACATTTTCCATATGTCATGATCAATTTTTTAAATATAAATTTCAGCTTTATCTCATCAGAAGTAGTTATAATAGCTACTTTTACATGTTTGACTGGCAATTTCAAGATATAATTAATTATATATCTTTTGAGAATTTTTCAAATTCCCCTCAATTCTTACCATGTCACATAATATTAGAATATATTCATGACATTTTAACTTGATTTTGTACGATTTTAAGTTTTTTTATACTCTACTAGAAAATACCGATTGTTTGACAGTGACAACCAGTACAACAATACTCTGACTGTCCAGAGATTTACCTGTACTGCAATGATCAAGGCCAGATCTGTCTGCAGGCCTTTACCTTGCCATGTGGATCATGCTCTGCTCCAAGGACATTTAGATTTGACTCTGAGTTAAAGCATTAGTCAGAAAGTCTTCAAAGGCACTTCTGTGCCCTGCTGCGCGTGTCTATAAATGCCCAGCTCAGAGTTAGTCCAACAGTTACATCATTCCATAACCCATATTTAGAGACCCAGCTTTCTCCATCACATGTCTTCTCCAGTAAGCTCAAATTCAAATAGCTCCCCGCCCCCGATCTCATAATCAGAAAAGAGTCTTATGACATACTCTTCCCACAGCTCTGTGAACTGTTGGATAACTACTGCTAGGGAGAGGTTAAGTGACAAAAAGAGACAGAAAAATAATGTGGCTATTGTTCAGGCAACAACTCCATTTTTTGCTTCTTTGTTTGGAGAAACAATATTTCTTTTCATGATTGTCAGTCTTATGTATCCTTTTAACGCTCATGTACTGAAAAGACAATTGTCAACCTGTATGTTGTGGGGAGTTCGTAGACTTTGAAGATGTTGTCTAGGGAATGAAAATATGGTCAGTGAGGATGTGTCCTTGAAGGAGATATTAGGACCCCAGAGTCTCCCTTTCTGTCCCTGCTTCCTGACTGCTGTTAAATGAGTAGTCTTCTGCTCTATGTATCCCTTGCGTTTTATGTGACACTGAACAACAATATGAAATGAGCATGAAATGAAAACCAGAAATCATGAGCCCCAAACAAACTTTTTGTCCTTGCAAATCAACTTACTCAATATTTTGTAGTAGGAGCGGGAATCTGACTGAGCAATTTTGCCAAGGTTTAATTTCCTGCTTCGTTGCCATGTGCCTATGAGTGACTGGCTCTGATCAAGGCAGAGAAGAAGAGGGGGTGGAGAGACAGAAAATAAAAAGCAAAAAGAAAGCCCAAGAACGAAAATACGACATTTCCCCAAAGTCACCCACATCGGAGGAGTACTTTACCAGACCGTTAGTTAATAGGCGAAGTAGCATCATCACTTTTGCCTTCAGCATCTGCTGTGCGAATCTGAGGTTGGGCTCATCTTGGGTTGAAGATAGGAGGCAGAGAAGGAAAATCCCCCATGTTTGGAAGCCTTATCTTGTTTAAACCACATCGGTTACTCTGTTTTGAATTGGATCACTAAACTGCTTGCTACGATTACTTTCTGAAGATCTCCCAGCACGGTGTTCCATACTGTGTTCAGAGAATTTGCTGGAATGTTGGCAATGCCTCCATAACTTCAATTGCCTTAGCCAGCCATCAAATGTTAGAGTCACACTTTTCATTAACTACTTTAAATAATGACCACGGAGAATTGTATGGAATGTATTCCAGTTGGCCCAGTATTTTTAATATTATCATTTCAAATGTAATCAATACAAAAATAATTGAGGTATTTTACATTATTTTTCTCACATTATCCTTTTTCAAGGGACTAACTACATTTCAAGGGTTTCATAGCCATGCATGGCTAATGCTTACTGTCTTGCAGCACATGCATCTGTACTGTAGTACACCCTAGTGCAATTCTTCTTGTTATGTGTATATTTGTACTGACCCATGATTGTGGGTCAGTAGGTCAAGGGAATAGGTAAGAGATTCCCATGCCATTAACTGTATATTTTGACTGATAGATCCCTAGAACTAAAAGTATTGCTTCCTAAAGTGATCCTGAATTCCAACTAGCAATGTAGGTGTATGACATATCCTAAATGATTAGATCTGCTGCTCTAATTTAGCAGTTCTCAAACCATGGTTCTCAACCCCTTTGGGGGTTGCAAATTCGATATCCTGCATATCCAATATTTATATTACTATTCATGACAGTAGCAAAATTATAGTTATGGGGTAGCAATAAAATAATTTTATGGTTGGGGTCACTACAAAATGCGGAACTATTTCAAGAACTGCATCATTAGAAAGGTTGAGAACCTTTCCAATGCTCTCTGAATTCTAGCTACACTAAAACCTTCACTATTACAGGATATATGCTACCTTGGCACAGTCTTGAGTAGTTACTTTTCTATTTTGTGTTATGTAGCCACATTATAAGGGGAAGATTGGAAAAATGATTTCTCTGGGTACCTCTTCTTAATCTTTGATAGTTGTGACTATGACCTTGGTAGCCACTGAAACATGGTGCATAAGGAAGAGATAAATTTGATTTTTGAAACCTATGATGAATTCTAATTCTACTGTTAGAGTTTTTATAGCAGGCAGATGAGTTTACTCACTCCCCTTTTTATGTGATAATCATCTGAATTATTTCAGGGTTTTTTTTAGGTAAATGTTTGTGTGGTTGTAGGTCAAAAATGAGATCCAAAAGTGAATTGTGTTAGAATAGCAACTTAACTTTCCTATTAACCCATTCCCTTTTCCCATGTGGAGAAATAAGTATGAGCATCACTGGTAAATTCTACAGTGCAAGAAAATTTGCATCAGAAGGGGATGTGATCACTTCCCAGAATGTGATAAGTGTCATACCCAGTCTGTAGTGTGGTATCGCCATATGTGAGAGCTGAGTTTTCAAGACCATACACACAGTGAGAACTCAGTAATATTTGTATAAATATGTTATAGATGTTCGAAAGGAAACAAATCACCCATGTTCTAATATTGGTACTATATATCCATTTAACTACTGTATTATACACATGCATTTTTATGGACTCATATGTTTGACTTTGTGCATCTCCTCCCACAAGTCCCTCTTCTTCCCTTTGTACTGTTCCCCAGAATTAGTGCCCTCAATTCTTATAGACAGTTTCACTTACACTTTAACATTATATATACATGTATGATGTATGTATCTATTAAGAAGAATGGTAACACAGATGAAAACATATCTATTTGTCTTTCCGAGGCTGGCTTAATTTTATTAATGTAATTTGCACCAGTTGCATGAATTCTCCTTCCAATGACAAAGCTCTATTTTGCCTTAGAGATGAAAAACAATTCTATCGTTCCTATATGCCACATTTTATTTCTGTTCCTCCTTTATTGAACACATAGATTGGTCGCATAAATAAGCTACTGTGAATAATGCGGCAATAAACATCAATGTTTGTGCCTTGTTTTTGTGATTGGTCAAAGCAGAGACTTTCAGACAAATTCTGAGGAATGATGTTGCAGGGTAGTATGGTAGATCTAATTTAAATTTTTGAAAAATCTCAGAGCGTCTGAACTAGTTTTCATTGCCACCCAAGCAGTGTAAGAGTTTTCTGGTTGACATCTTTCCAGGTTTGTTACTTGTCACAATGGTTGTCATTCTGACTGGGGCGAAATGGAAATTCAAGGTACATTTGATCTGTATTGATCTCATGGCTCAAGAGCTTGAGCATTTTTCCATGTAATTATAGGCCACTTATGTTTCATCCTCTAAGAACTGTTTACTTCATTAGCCCATCTATTAATTGCATTGCATGACTACTTGCTGTTTGTTTTTTTTCTTCAGTATGTTGTGTGGACTACATATCAATCCTCTATCTGATCCACAGCTCACAAAGATTTTTTCTCCCATTCTGCATTCTGTCTCCCTACATGATTTTAACCATTTCCTTTGCTATGAGAAGGTTTTGAATTTCATGAGATCTCATCTGTCAATCAATGGCATTATTACCTGAACAAATGGATTCATGGTTAGAAAGTACTTGCCAATTCTTTGGTCTTGCCCGTTTTCCTAATTTTTCCTCTAGCAGTTTTAGATTTTATAGGCCTTTGATCCATTTAAAAGGGATTTTTGGGTAGGATGAGAGGGGCCTGTTTCCAACCGTCACATGTGGAGATCCAGTTTCCCCAGCACTATTTGTTGAAGTTGATGTCATTTCTCAAATGTTTAGTTTTGCTGTCTTTGTCAAAAAATCATGTGGTTATAAATTTATGATATCAACATCTCTGTTAGTAAAGCCAACTTGATCACAGTAAATGATCGGTCTTTTTCTATTGTCTTAAATTAGGTTTGCATTTTATTGTAATTTATTGAGATATTGTTATTGTTCTATAATGTTTTCCCCTCCCTCACAGATTTTTTGGTCTGCATTTGCCTCTAGAGTGTTAAAATTCATTCTGCCTTTCTTTCCATTCTTCCTTTCTTCCTTCCGTCCTTCCTTCCTTTTTTCTTTCCCTTTGTGGTTACAGAGGCAGTGGTGGTGGTAATGGTGGTGGTGGTGGTCGTGGTGGTGATGTTGATGGTATGTCACTATCTGGTTTGAGTAGCAAAACAAGGCCAGCTTCACTGAAAGGACTTGGCAGCATTCCTTTCTTTTCTATCTTATGGAATTATGTGAGAAACATTGTAGCTGGTTCTTTCAAGCTCTGGTAGACACAGCACAGAATCTGTGTGGTCCTAGAATGTTTACAGTTGGAGAACATTTTATTACTGCTTGTATCTCAATGTTTGGGCTAGATCTACTTAAAATGTTTCTCTCTCCATATTTAACTTTACTCTGTCACATACAACCAGAAATTCAGCCATTTCTTGTAATTTTTCAATTTACTAAGATATAAAGTTTTAAGATTTTTCCCAATACTTTTTTAAAAAGTCAATGGTACCTTTTACCATGTTTCCATCTCTATCATTAATTATAGTAATTTGTGTTTTCTCTTTCTGTCATCTGTTTCTTTGTCTTTCCTTCTTTGGGTTAGCTTGACTGAGAGATTTTCAATTTTGCCTACTCTTTCAAAGAACTATTTGTTTCATTATTTATTACTATTATTTATTTTTCATTTCATTAAATTTTGTCCTGACTTTAATTTTTCCTATCTATTTGTCTTGGATATGGTTAGTCCTAATTATTAAGTTATCTATTATTGTTCTCTCTGTTTAATGTAGATGCTTTTAGCTATACACTTCCGTACTGGGAGAGATTTAATTGTATCCAATAGGATATATACATATATACATACATACATACATACATACATACATACATACATACATAAATACATACATACACACATACACACACACATATACACATACACATATATATTTCATTTATATTTAATTCTAGAAATGTTTACTTGCTTTATGATGTCTTTGATGATTCATTTGTCACTCAATAATGCATGGTTCAGCCTCCATGAGTTTATATGTTTCTCTTGCTGTTAATTTTTAGTTGTATTCATGGTGGTCAAATAAAATGGAAGAAATTGTTTCAATTTGCCTACATTTACTAGTATTTGCTTTATGTCCTATTATGTTAACATTTTAATAATGTTTTGTGGGATGAAGAGAAGAAAGTACATTCTACATTGTTTGAATAGTGTTTTCCTTTAATATTAGTCCTTCTATTTTATAAAGTCATTTGGTTCAGGTATATCTCAGTTTTGTTGGGATAGCCAACAAAATTAGGACCTAAGAATTGGCAAGTACTTTCTAACCATGAATCCATTTGTTCAGGTAATAATGTCATTGATTGACAGATGAGATCTCATGAAATTCAAAACCTTCTTATAGCAAAGGAAAGGGTTAAAAGGATATCAGTTAGAGTCTAGTATTTACTACTTTCATTGTTTGAGATTAATCTGTGTCTTTATAGATATTATTATTTGTTTCATAAAATTTTGTGCCTCTGTTTCAATACACATATGTTTAGAATTGTAATGTCCCCTTGGTAGATTGCCCCTTCCTTCAAATGAAGTGACCTTTAAGTTATCCGACTAATTTGGACCACAATTGATTTCATCACATCTTGAAACTATGGCCCTGTTTTGTTTTTCCTTCCTACTTGCAGTGGCATGAGGTAAAGTATACAGTTATTCTGTCTTTCTGTCTACTGCATTTGTCTTTCATGAAGAGGTATATTTCTTGAAGGCAGCAAAGAGATAGATCCTGTTTTCCAATGCAATCTGCTAGTCTCCGTGTTTTGCTTGAGGAATTCAAACCACTAATAGTCAGAGTTCTGGTATCCCGAGTTAATATTGAAAGTTGTGTGTTAATTCCTTCTTATTTGTTGAGTTCGTAAAGTTTAAATTACCCCATTTGCTTGACTACTGTTTGAGTGTGATTTACTCTTTCCTAGGACCTGACAATAAATGTGTCTCTCTTTCTCCTCAGTCTTGTCTGAAGGATTCCTTCACGAACTAGCTTAGTGGTATGAATTCTTTTGGTCTTTTTTGCCATGCATAATTTTTTTCTTTCTCCTTCATTTATGCCAAATACCTTTGCTAGATATATTAGTCTGGTTCATACTTGCTCTCTTTCACAGCTTGAAATACATCATTCCAAGCCCTCTTGCTTGTAAACTTTTGGTTAAGAAATATGTTGTTATTGCCACATCCCTGCCTTTTATGGGGCTTGGTGTTTCTCTCTTGCATCCTTCTGTACACTTCCTTTGGTCTGTGTTTAGTGTTTGCAGCGGCTAATCTTTCAAGGAATTGCATCTGATTCATGGGAATGCATCTGAAGGCACTTAAAACACAAGCCTCCGGTCACTCCTATTTGAAGCAGGGAAACCCAGTCTAAATGTGTGCTATGTCTTTTGGTGGCAACCCAGATAAAAGAACACTAAAGGAGAAATGATATTTCCCCTGTTTGTCTTCACTCTCACCAGGAATTGCGTATATTCCTGTATCATTCCTTCCTGGTTATTATAATGGACTTCATCAGGATTCCAATGTAGATTGAAGACCGGCAGCTCTCCAGAACTCACTCGGGCCTTCAGTGAGACTGCTGAAACATTCAACAGCTACCATAGCTTGACCACTTCCTTTAAATCATTTTAATAATCCCCCCGTGTGTGTATATGTGTATGTGTGTGTATGTGTGTGTATATGTGTGTGTGTGTGTGTGTGTGTGTGTGTTCTACTGTTTTGACCCCTTAAAGGAGGCTGAGCACTGCAGTATTTTCACTAAAATGGGATGTAGGAGGTTTCTTTCCTGCTCTTGTCTGAAAGATACACTAAATGACTCTTCTGTATAGGTTGGCATCTCTTTTTCAAGATTTGGACATTTTCAGGTATATAATATTTTCTATAATTCTCAGAAATTTTCTCCGATATCTGCTTATATATTCTTAACCAGAGTATTATGTGTCAATAATATCTGGCTATTTTAGATCACAGAAAACTTCTGGCAGCTATTATATCTTCACATCCAAAGTTTAGGAATGCACATGGATATTCCTTTCTTAAATTAAAAAAGATCAGTTTGCATATTGTTTCAGGTCTTTCAAGCAATATTAAAATATTTCCAGGAAGAATGTCAGGGTTGTATATAAATATTGCTTTAGGCAAAAATGAAAAGTATAATTATGAAATACAAAGCTCTCTGTTGATCTAAAATATTGAAATTTTCACAGTGAGATGAAAAAAGAAGTAAAGAGGAAAAAAATATAATCAAATATACTGTATAAATTTTTAATAATAGCATCTTTAGAGTGAATATGGCACTTATGTACATATAATAAGCAAGCACAAATATTTAGGGGTCTGCCAGGAAACATCTTTGGGGAGACCCTACAAAGAAGGCAGCAATCCTGAGTGCTCTGCTATCATATGAGCAGCTAAAGCTCCAGCCATCAGAGAATCCCTGGAGTAGCATGAGAACATGCCTCATTCATACCTGTCTTATATGCAGAAGAAGGCTGAGGATCACTGCACACATGACCTCTTCCCCATACCATCAGAACATCTCTTACTTGCTTTGTACATGTGCTCATCTAGATCTCACAGCCAGACAGCTCTCAAAAAGGCACTGAAAAGCTGGCAGGGGATAGAGAAGACCACCATCTTTGCCAGTGTCCTCTTTGTCCCTCAGCGTGCATAATAATTAGATGAGTCTTAGTTCTCAACACAGGTCAAAGAGAAACTGCTATGAGGAACAGAGAGGGAGGGCAATTGTCTAAATGCCTCCTGTGACTCCTGTCTGAACTCTTGAGTGTGAAATTAACCCTCAAAAATATGATTATCTGTCTTGTCTCTTCTAATGTATGTGTTGTCAATACAGTAACTAACACAGCTAAAGTTCTCTGTCTTTCTCTTTTCATTTTGCAATGGGTTTCTTACTGTTACTCTTGTTTAAAGGGATCATTTACAGTGTTTCCATTCTAAGTCAAGCAAAGAAAAGAGCAATCTGCTCCATCTTTTATCTCCTGTATATTGGTTGAAAGGACCCTACAGTGTCCTCAGTTCTACATTTATTAGAAGCCACCAACCCCATTGGTGGCCTATTTAACACCATGACAAAACTTGGAAGGTTTAATTGAAAGCACTAGCATTCAAACTGTGCTTAGTAGCTTCAAGGAAGAAAAACCCTCTCTATTTAAGGGCATTATTGAGTGGAACCCCATGAGTCTCAGGGCACAGAGCCCAGGGAACAAGAGCTGAAAGAGCTGAGATGTCCAGTCATTGGTGACCACAATTGACGGCTTAGCCTAATAATGCAGAGTAAAGCAATTGCTAAGAGTTTAGGTAAGGAACTGTCAAAATAAGATTAAAATAGTCTCTTCCTACTAATAACAAAAGGGGGTTATATCATGGAACTGCTCTCTTTTTTCTTTTCACAACTAGTAATTATTCAAAGAAACAAAGGGGATTAGCACATGGATTTTTCTGTCACTGCACTGCTTGACAACACCTCTTGATTATTACCCATTGTTCGGATTAATGTCATTTTTCTTCCCATAATACACAAAATGAGAGGTATTTATTGCTATAATTTCTACCCCAGTGAAACCGAAACAAAACCAAGACATTTCATATAATTATATCTACAGTGTTTAAACTGCCCAGTTCTGAATTAGTAAAGGGATATTATGCATATAAAATTAAAGTCACTAAATAAGAATTATATATGAGGGGTATAAAGAGGCAGAAAGTAAGCTAGAAAATTTTTTCTGTGTTTACTTTCTATTTTTCTGGTTAATATTTCAAGAAATTACTTTTTATAGAGGCAATATACTAGGAGTACACTCTCTCTACATATATATATATATGTATACACATATATATGAATTTGAAGCTAATCTTGGATGTACAAGGTGACCCTGCTTCACAAAGAATGTAATATAATTATTTCACATACCTACTGAGTGTATGCAGGATTTCTCTTGTCATTGCTCTGTAAGAAATGCAGTATAACTATTATATGGCACATCTTGTAATTCAGTAATGTTTGAAGCACACGTGAGTGCCTTCATATGATACAAATACACTACTGTTTTATATAAAGGGCTATAACAGCCTCAAAGCTAGGTATCTGAATGAGAAGGAGTACAGAGCCCATCTCCAATGGCTAAGGAGATATTATACATTATATCCAACCAATCTCTTTTCTAAGCTCAGCATCCAACTTTGGGAGCTTTGTTAAGTGGCCCCAGTTACTCATAGTAAATAAACTAATCACAAGGCTTTTTTGAGAATGAGTGACCCTAAACTCTGGTTGAATCGTCACTGATGAATATGAAGCAACTAATGGCTCTTAGTATATACATCCATGCTTATGTAGACAATAACACTATCAACAAATATTTATTTAACCCACATATGTGCATAAGATTGCATTAAGTTTTTAAAGAGTAACAATAATCATTCTATTACCCTTTTTTTATTTTCCCTATAGTATTTATCATCCTCATACACTGTGCATTGTATTGATGTGTTCTAAGTGAAGAGGCCATACTTGCAGGAAACTTAGGAATTAATGAGCAGTCCAAAGCAGAAATGGTGCAATGGTAAGCATCAAGGTGCTTCCCACTCCCTAGTTTATTTGCTTTTTATTTGCTATGACAAAATAGCTGAGATAAATAACCCTAAAAAGAAAGGGTCTGTGTTGATTCACACTGTATGGCTTATTGATCTCATGTTTTAGAACACATCATGGTGGTGGCATGTAGTGAGGCAAAATTGCTTATGTCACAAGCCAAGGAGAAAAGAATAGCATAAAATGACCAGTGTCCTATTGTCATTCTTGAGGGTATGTCCTCCTAAATGTCTTTAGGGCATCCTACTACATCCTACCTCCTAAAAGTATTTACCTTTCAGTAGTGCCAAACTGGAGACCAAGCCTGAAATACTTGAGCTTTGGGGGCATTTGACATCCAAACCATAACAGGTAGATAACAGCTGCATCTTCTCAGAGGTCCTCAGTAACGTTAAGCTCTAATTGCCCACAGTGATTAACTGGGTGGAATATAAACACGTTACTAGATCTTCCTATGAGTTTTCTGTTTTCCAACCTCCTATTGATGTATCCTAGCATTATCTCTCAACTTGTTTGTAGATAAAAATGTGCTTCTGGTAGAATTCAGCCCAAGGCAAAAGTTTTTGGAACGCAGTATGCATCTCCAGAGCTGAGAACAGTGCCTGGCTGGTAAATGATAAATGCATGCAGTATTTCTTAGTGAAAGAATTACTTAAGTAGAACATTCATCATTTGTACACAAAGGTCCTACAAGATGGGGATGAAATGCAGAACTTAAGAGTAATAACGTATGTCCACGCACCCTGAGCATTAACAGCATCCGCAGTGAAAAGGGAGAGGGTACAGAGGGCATCAAGAAGCTTGAAAGACTTACTAAAGGTTGGTGGTCTCCCGTAAGAGAGTGTGAGTCCCACACTAATTATTAATGAATGCAACTTCAACTACCCTAAAGAGTGATACTCTGAAATAGAAGAATCCAACCCGAAAATGAGGTTATAGTCGTGCAAAATGCAAAGCACTTGCGAGTTCCAAGTTCTGCTCTGAGTCACTGGCTGAACCAAATACAGAACCGAGGGAGTATTTTTAGAGAACTTGATTTGGTTTCACTTAATTCAAATCAATGTACATTCATCAGATGCACATGAATTGCTCAGCACTGATGCTTATGGTCTCAGGTGAAAATGAAGGGAAACCTACTTATGTGTCATTTAGGGGCACATGGAAGAAAGCCCATTGAGATGATTCCAAACAGATAAGTTTAAGTACTTACTGTTGGTTAAGAACTCATTGTTGTTCCTTCTATTAATTTCTATCTCCATTTTTGTGGCCTTACTGCTAAAACCAATTGCTATATGGCCAGGCACTCTGCTCATTGCTTTCTATAATCACCATAGCTACCCTGAGATTTTAGTAAAAATAACTTTTACACATAAAGCAACTTAGTTGAAAATAACAGAGTTGAGATCCAAACCCCATTCCTTCCAATGCCAATACAATGTCCATTTGTAACAGTGTTGGGCTTGCTATGTGACCCTAGTATTTTCTTGGTTACTCTATTATTTTCACTCCTATCTGAGACTCAGAATCAGACTTTGGAAGCTCTGAATTGTCTTATCCATTATACAGTCAAAGAGATGCCATAGGTCTGCAGTTCTGCACACATTAGTAAAACCAAAATATGGAATAAAATACTTTCTCAAAACTGTCCATATTGCTTTCTATGTCATGGTCCACAATGAATTCCTCCACTGAGAGTTCCAGGCCTGTGTCTCTCTCACTTAGGTGAATTTATGTAACTCCCTTGATCAGTACATGTGGGTGACTGAGAGCAGCTGATTTCTGTGACTAAGTAGTAAAGACCAGTATGACTTCACCTGACACTCTTCCTGACCCAAAGGACAGGAAGTTTGGTTGCTCTGGAGCTGTACAGCATGAGTATTCATTCAAAGACCTCCCACACAGACAAGAAACTGTACCAAGGAACCACTGCCTACTAGGCCCATACAACAGAGTTCTCTTAGCATGACGTGTCTGACAAATCAGAGACCCAGCCTTAAGAGAGCACCAGCTCTCAACCATTTGATCCAGTGGGAGCTGGGTAAAGCAATCAGGCTCCGACCTATCAATCCATGCTCGATGATGATTTTAAATAAATAAATAAACAAACAAACAAATAAACCTGCTTCTTTTTTCTGTCACCATAAAGAGGTATTCCTTAAACAGACACGATGACACAGGTTATAAATGAAAGATTGTTAACAGAAAGCAAGCCAACCTCTAACCTAACGTGAATAAATAATTCGTCCATAAATGACTTTCTCCCAAAAACACCTCTAAACAGGACATGAAGATGGGCTGACTACATTGTGTCTTTTCCTGTTCACAACAGAACTTAGATCCTGAAGGTCTCCATTCAATCATAAATAAAGTGGACTTCAAGACCTTTCAAGTTGGCCTCTGGGGCACATACACCTTCTTACAGCTTCTGATTCTAACAGATTTTGATCAATTCTGAGATAGACAGTGGTATTTCAGGTCAAAAATGAAATCTCTTTTTTCAGCTCTGTAGAAAGGATCCCTGGCCTCTAGTGACAGACACAGCTGGTTTGGGTTAATGCCTTCATCCTCTGGTTTTAGAAGGATTTATGTCAAGCTTTAAGTTGCTTCATCTCAGAAACTAATAACATGAGAACACAACGCATTGGGGAGATAACCCAAATGCAATGACAGGTACGTTCCAGACTGAGAGCATGTCACATTGTTGTCTATCTATAGACTGTCATTTTGACCCCTCCAAACCACCTAACACAATTACTCACATTTTATTTTTCTATCAAGCATTAAGTTCCTCTTTTTCTAGGCAGGCATGGTGGTACATACCTCTAATGCCAGTACTCAGAATGTTGAATTGGAGAAATCACTGGATTGGTGTCAACCTAGACAACATAGAGAGTTTGATCCTCCTGAAATACAGTGTGATCCTGTCTCCAAAAAATTGTGTCCTAAATGGTTTGATTTTACCTATCAATAACTTTAGAATACCACATATTGCATGTAGCATATTAATAGCATAAATAATTATTAAATTAGTAAATTATTATTAAATAAATAATTCTAAAATAGGACAATAACAATTCCATTCTATTACTTTTGTTCTTACCTCTACTCTTCCTCCCTGACTGAAGAGGCAGAAATACACTAACTTTTCTTAGTGAGCTCATCTCCAGCTCTTTTACTTTATTCCTATGACTCTTTCCCAGGCCTCCTGAATTAGCCACGAATCCACTGACACCATGACTTAGCTTCTTGTGGTCTTGGCCAAGTTACCCTCTTGGTTGCTTTCTCTTCTTATAGCTCTTTATCTGCAAAGAGTCATGTTTAGCTGAAAAAATGGTGGGTATGTGGCTTATGGTTCTCCATAGCAGATGAAGACACTGGCAAACTAATTTGGGACAAACCAAAAGCAAACCTAGAAAAATTTGCATTCGTTTGGAAAGGAATCTCAAAAAATACCAACAGGAAAGTAGATAAGTGGTGCAAATAAGAGAAGACAGACAATAAAAGGTGGATTAAGGTTGCAACTCAAGGTCTACTGGGACTTTATCTCTCTTGGGAACTTTACGTAAATTGCTGTACAGGAAGAGAGAGGAAGCCAGGAGGACAAAGAAGTTTCCAAGAGTGCATATGGCTCAAAAGTTAGGGCAGTTTGCAAAGTAATGCAAAGTGTCCTATGGGCAGGTCATTAACAGCATATGCAAGGTGCCTCTCAGAACTATTTCTAAAAGTATTCTGCCAGCTTAAGAAACTAGTGAATATATATATATATATATATATATATATATATATATATATATATATATCTGATAAGTGAAGAACAGTGGCATTCAAGTCTAAGTCTTTTGATACTTTTTGACTTATCATCATGGGAAAAGGTATCACACAGGGTCAAAGAGTAAATGACTTTCCCCCATGGCATGAAGACAAGAAGGTATCTTAGTTACCGTTCTATTGCTGTGAATAGAAACCACAGCCAATTGGGGCTTGCTTAAAGTTTCAGAGGGATAGTCCATGATCATCATTGTAAGCAGCATGGCATCAGGAAGACAAGGTGACACTGGAAGCAGCAGTCTAAAGGTGGAGACAAGAGAAAGTGAGGATGGGCCTGGTGTGGGCATTTGAAACCTCAAAGCCCATCTCCAGAGAGTCACTTCCTCCAACAAGGCCACACCTACTAATCTTTCCTAAATTACCAACTGAGAACCAAACATTCAAATATGTGAGCCTTTAGGGGTCATTTTCATTCAGAACATCCAGAACGCATGGACAATGCAGAAAAAGAAAAGAATTGTTTGTGATTACTGGAGAAAAAAAATCTGAAATAGGGGTCCTTTCAAAACGTAGTATAAAGCATGCTAAAAATAGTGCAGTGTTTTACCAGGCAAATGAGCGAAATTCTTCAAAATTAGCACAGAAATGAGAAGATGTGCTACTGACAATGGAGAAAAAGGCAAACAAACACATTAAAGTTGTCCGGCATTGCCAGCCATCAGGGAACTGCAAATTCAGAACAGCGTGGAATATCACTATTGATTAGAAAGGCTAAAATGTTTAAAACGATGATAATATTAAATGCTGGTGAGGTTGGGGAGAAATCGGCTCTTGCATATACGGACAGTAAAAATATAAACGAAGTAACCACTCTGGAATATTGTTTAACGACTTCTTTAAATGAAAAACATATACTTCTCACATGATTTGGTAATTGGTGCCCTGGATCTTTATCAAAGATAAGTAAACCCATTTACACACACACACGTATACACACACATACACACACACATAATTTATATGATTCATCATAGCAATTTTATTCATTATTTGATTATTTGCAAATCTTAGGAGCAAAATGTCCTTCAATCAAACATGATATAGAACAGACCTATAACCCCAGCAATTGGAAGGCAGAGGCAGGTTGAACAAATTTAAAAAAAAAGTTTCACATTCAATGTGAATATTATTCAACAAACTACAGCATTTCTCGTTGCACTACACTCCTTAGCAGAACGAGAAAACAAAACTTCTGTTACAAACCACTAGGATGGTTCTCAAGGACATAGAATTATAACGCTAATCTGATGCAATCACATACTATATGATTTCACTTACATAACATCTTCAAGGAAAACCTTTAGAGGAGGGAGAGAGCTCAGGAATAATGGCATTAGCTCTATGTTTAAATAAAGAAGTATGAACCACAGTATAGTCTGGGTAATAATTGTGTCAGTTTGGTTCTGTAACATGGTCTGATTAAGATTGCTATAGATGAAGCTTCACCTTAGATAAATGCCCTTCAGCAGAGATGATCTGTCCTGTGAAGTTGGCAGTGGCATGGGATAGTTTCCGTCCTGTTTGCCACAGTAATGTAAGATGACTGCAGGATAGATTAACTCAAAATGATCAGTTCAAGCCACGGACAACATGTATTTTAGTCCAGTATATGATGCTTTCCTTGAAACTCATACCTTCAAAAAAAGAAGTAATGTTTGTCAAGACTGAGTAGTAAGTGATCCATTTGTACTCAGAGGTGTCAAAATCCATTTGCCATCGTTAACACATATTATCTTTGTGTTTCCCAAATATGAGGTTAAGGAAGGTGGCAGGGACATCAAACCATTGAGGAATCTGGGGTAGAGGAAGTCTGTAAACTTGGGTTTCTGAACTAAGTTTCAAATTTGTGAAATGTTCTCTGTGGAGCAGCACTGTGTGAGGTACAATTGTGGGCATCTTCATTATTTTTTCAGTTTGTGATGGGAAATGAGTTACCAACGACACATGTCTGAACAGCTTCCATTTTCCACATCTGGAAAATGTGTGTGCTCTAGATTCAAATAAACTTTCCTTTTGAGACATGACTAACGGTTAACAGAAAGTGATATGCAGATAATCTCTGAGAGAGAAACCAAGGCTATAGTATCGTTTCTTACATGACCTGGTGAACAGTGGGTGTAAACATCCAGGTGAAGTCTGTCAGCTTCTGGACCCCAGGTATAATTCACTACATAATTCACACTCTCAGAGGATCATTATTGTCCTGAGGATTATTGTCAACCAGTGGAGAAGATTCTTTCCCTTGGAGAAAATATAAATCATAACCAGGAACATTTCCAACCTACCGAAGAGTTTTACTAAGAATTATGTATTTCAGAATATCGTGTTACAAATGGATATTGGTGAAACAGAATAGATGGATGGGTGTGAAGACTTACTTTCCTGTTATGTCCTAAAATAAGGCATATATTTTTAAGTCACTATAACTCTTCCCTGCTAAGGCATTTGCTTTACAGGAATAAAGAATTACAGGAAACTGTGTTCAAGGTATGCACTCACGTGGCATGGATGTGTACCAGAGAGATAAGCTGCAAGTTAAATTTTAGTCAAGAAATCAAAACATCTTTGATGAGTCACTTCCTCCACCTTCTCAAACACACATGCTATAAATAACGCGTTCACATATAACTCTTCAAAACAAGGATCGCAATGTCAGCCTTACAATGTGGCTGTCATTTTTAGACTGGCACCCTGGTATGGTGCATAAAACAATCTGATGATTCTCTTTTATCGTCCATACCCTCTTTTAAAATGTTTAATTGTAAAACATTTACTCTACTGTGCAAAATACGATTTGCGGTACTGGCCATGTTGAAAATTGCTGTGCTTAATATGTACTTAATGACTATTATGTTCTCTGCAGTTGACAAGTCTTGATTCTTGACTTTGGATTTTTCCTAATCTTCCTTCTTAGTACTTTAACACAAGATGAATACAAACACGCAAAGAGAAGCACCATAGCCATAGACAAACCAGCACTAGACTTTCCTCAGGGTCAGATCAACTGCATTAGAAATGACCTTGCCCATTACAAAGGAAAGCAGTCTGGTAGAATCCACCTTTTTGTTTCTTACTAAGGAGAGAAAACATATTTTCTAAAAATGAAAAAAAATCGATATTAGTTTTGTTTTTTGTTACTGTACTTTAACTAGAGCAGGATCAAAAATAAGCTGGCCTGGTAGAATTATTGGTTCCATCCATTTGAATATATTTATTGTATTGCTGTGAAACATTTTCTAAATTTTAATAAAAAATAATAGTCAATAGGTTGGATGTGATTTGCAGTTGGGATTCCAACTGTGAAAGCATAAGAGTCATGATTACTGTTATTACCATTATAGCTATTTTATGATTAAACACTGCTTCATAAAAACATCCCTACATTCTCCAAATTTAATCCATTTTTCTCAGGTGGAGTTCCCCTTCCTTTAGTGGGGCAAATGCTTTTGCCCCCCCCAAATAATCATTCAACACCTAAGACACCTTCCAAACACATATATAAGACAGGGTAGGAGGTGGGAGATTCCTAGTGAATTGCTTTTGTTCAAAAAACTTGTAGATGATTCAGTTTTGTTTCTGTCTAATAGCTTCAGAAACATGTTACTTTGTGCCTATATTTTCACGCAGTTTAGCATATGTACTTAATAGTATACCTCATACCATGCTATCTGTTTAATTTTGAAAAACACTTCATAAGTATCTGAAGGAACAATAATTAACCTTCTAACTATAGATGAAAGTGAGAGAGAGGGGAAATTTATGTCTATATATTTTAAGCAGAAATAGGTGTTTTTAGAAAAATGTCATAGGAAAATTTTAGGACTCAATCTTGAGCACTGTGATTTTAAACCCTCAGATTTTATACTTTATTTTGATTACTTAAGAATATTTAGCTTTACTTATGAAACCACAATATCCACCACTACACTAAAACTTGAGGGCGAATGAAGACTCTTCTATGTTCAAAGGAGGCTGAAGCCTCTCAGGGGGCATTAAAATCTACAGGTCTTTCCAGAGAACAATTGTGTTTTGAGGCTTCTTTTTTTATATGTATGAATGCATATATTGATGTATGCCATCTGTCTGTCTCCTGTCTGCTGTGGTCAGAATAGGGTGTTGGGTCCTACAGCACTAAGTTACAAATGGTGTGCGCCATCATGTGGGTGCTGAGAATTGAACCTCGGTCCTCTAAAAGAGCAGCAGGCACTCTCAATCAATGATCTAACTCTCCAGCCCTTGCTCAGACTGCTTGAAGGAGTCACTCAAGCTCTCTTTTCCTCACTCCTCACCCATGATTACTGGGCAATTCTATTTAGTGGCGTGAAAGGGAACTGGAGTCACTAGCTCTGTGACATAGGACAGTTTAAATTGATTCTTTGATGTTGATGCCTTAGGTCCAGGCTCATCATATCTTTCCCAGGGCTTTGCAGACATTCTTTTTCTTAACTGTGTGATCAATGCAAAGTCTGTCTCCTGGGGGTTATGTGAGGACAGTGCTCATTATATGAAACTGAGCTCAAATCAGCATTTTATGCCTTAGTCCTTTTTGATACCACAAATGCGCTCTTAATATTCAAAGCATTTTATAATGTAAGCTTTATAAAGTAATTTTGGAACTTTTACGAAGATTAACATTAAACCATATGTCAAAAAATTCTTTTACATTTTTTCTATAGAATTCAATGTTCTAACTTAGGAAGATTACTACTTTCGAATGGAAAAAAATTGAGAAGCATAATATTGACTGTGACTCATTTAATGGCTATAGTTCATTAACTACTTAATAATGCCAATAACTCTTTGTGTGTAAGGACCTCTTTTTAAAGAAAAATCAATTGAATAGCTTGTACACAATAGTGGTATAATTTAGTACTTATTGATTCATAAAATCAAGATGACAAGATATTATTCAATTCATTCAACAAAATAACATGCAGGCGGGATTATGTGTGTGTCCGTTAAATGACACGGTGATCTAATACCTGAAGATTCTTAACAACAATGCATGACATTTGAAGATATATGAATGAATAAATCATGTACCTTGTAAGAAATCTATTTGTCTATTTCTTTAGTTGTTGCATAGATAGTAGACGTACACACATTCCGAGAGAGAACAAGCGTGTTGGAGTCTCTGGAGTCAACGTGTCACATGCAGAAGAGTCAGATTTGTGTGAGCTTCCTCCTTGCTGGAACGAGGCTGCTGCTGCAGCACTCTTTCATGACCTTCAGGATATCTCAAGCTTTCTGCAAAGCCGCTGCTGCTCTGAGGTCTCTTGAAGAAGTAATCCATGTTTGGGTAACTTCTGATTTTCTTTGTGGAATTTCCTTCTTGATTTTCATGCGATTTTGATTTCTTACAGAAGCTGTAGTCTATGAAGTTTTGATGAAAACCTAATTAGTGAATACAAACCCAGTGTTATGAGGAAAAATATGTATAGCATGAAATTCTTAAGACATTATCATCAGCTAATCAAGAAAAACAAAGCCTTGTTTTCTGGTGTGTGTGTGTGTGTGTGTGTGTGTGTGTGTGTGTGTGTGTGTGTGTGTGTGTTTACCACATGTTGATTCACTGACGCAGCCATTGTGGCTATAGCATTGTAAAACGCTAAAACTTATTGCATACATATGTTCTCCTAAAGGCATAATAGAGTCTTCCTGCACCACAAAGCCTTTCAACATCATCCTTGGTATCCATCTTGAAGAGTGAATTTCCAAAAAAATACATGAACAACAGCACACTCTCTAGATCACGGAAAGGGCGCGTCTGCAATAGGAAAGCTGAAGCAGGAAGGCAAACAGAACCTCCTCGGCTCAGTGGATATGTGTCTGAGTTGAATACTTTGCTGCTCTGTGCACACCCACAAATGAGTGTGAATGGGAGTGCTAACTTGATGTTACAGATTAATTTCACTGAGCAGGTATAGTCTCAGAAACAGATCTTTGAGTAGTGAGACTAATCTTTGTATATACAGAGAGACAGACAGACAGAGACAGAGGCAGAGATGAAGACATACTACACACACACCCACAGAGAGAGAGAGAGAGAGAGAGAGAGAGAGAGAGAGAGGCAGAGACAGAGACAGAGACAGAGACAGAGACAGAGACAGAGACAGAGAGAGACTCTGCCAAGTCTCTGGTCAAGACTGTATCTTAGCTTTAAAATGGTGGAAAAATGGTGATATTTATTCAGTAAGAAGTATACTCTTAACATCGGTCATTTATGTCATTTACCAATTCTCTTATGATGCTGGGAAAAGGCAGCTTCTGATCAGCTACATAGTTGCGAGAGTGGATAATTAGTATTAGATAGTATTACTATATCATGTTGCTAGTGTCCTTTGAAATAAACGTTTTATGCTTTCCTTTCCCAGGAAGTCAAGAGAATTTCCATTTGCATGTTCCCTTCCCTCAGAATCCTTCTGTTTTTCATCCCCCATATAATGTTTAGCCATTTCTGTTACATATTTAACGTGTTCTTTAATTCTCCTGGTGCAGATGAATTTGCTCAATTATAGACTGATATTTTTAAGGTGGATTAAGGTAAGGAACAAATACAGAAATGTGCAGGGTTTACAAGACGCTCTTAAAAGCAGAGTCTGGTAAAGGTCCAGCAGGTCTGCCATCTTGCTCTCGGCGCTGACGAAAGCATCCACAAACTAGGAGAAAAAGCAAAGAAACTGAAGGGCCTCAGTTTTGGCTCTGAGGGATCCCAAGCATGAACGTGGGAGGATTATGACAGTTTGGAGCAGGATGTCGATGAGCCTGGACCACAGCACTCTGTTGAAGTTTAGATTCTCTTTGTCACTGGAGTCCACGAAGAAGCCACTGAAGAAGATATCCATGACAAACTCTCTGAATATGGATAAATAATAAATATCCATCTTAATTTGGACAGGCACACAGGATGTTTGAAGGAGTATACTCTAGCTGAGTATGAAACATACAAAGAGGATCAGGCTGCCATCGAGGGACTAAATGGACAAGATTTGATGGGACAGCCAATCAGTATTCACTGGTGTTTTGTTTGTGGTTCACCAAAGGGCGAAGAAGACGAAGCAGGAGACCAGACCAGAGATGCCATTGATAAATCCTCTGTCGACCAGGTGGTCTCTATGAGTCCATTTGGTTATGCTGCCTTGAATAAACAGGGCTAGAGCGAACCTTGTGTTTATATTTAATTTCTTACCCTATCTACTTGGTTTTGCTTTTGAGTTTAAGAAAAAAAATAAATGTTCCATTTTGTTTTCTAAAAAGCCTGGGGTGGGTATTGAATACAAGTGGTTTACAGGAATGACTCTCAGAGAACAGGGGTAAGGGCAATAGAGAATGTAATAAGAATGGAGATGGGCTCAGTCCAACTCCCGATTATATATAGATTTGTCCGGAGCTGTGTAAAACTGGAGCTGAGACTCAGCAGAATCAAAATCTACTATCATGTTCCTCATCAGCTGAGAGTTATAGCAGGGATATAGGTAAGCTAGAAACAGTTCTGCATACATGATCAAAGACAAAGTAATGGACTCGTGCGCCCTCCTGCGCATGCGCTTTTGGCAGTACGTACAAATGAGTGCACATAAACATGAGCCTGTAGTTTGGTTTTGTTTTATAAGAGAAAAAGATGAAGTTAGGGAGGATAAGGTGGGAGAGCATTTGGGAGGAGCTGGAGGACAGTAAAGAATATGATCAAAACATAATTTACCGAAACATAAGAAAAATAAAGATGAACCTGAGGTGATGTGAGGAACGACTTAGATATTAAAAAGATTAATAATGTTAAATGACCTTTCTACCCTAGGCAACAAAAGTCTGCTTTCCAGTGTGTCAAGAAAAGGGTTGAAAATATTAGCAAATTACAACTGCTCTCAAAATATTAATAGCATGTGTTCGCAGAGACAATTGCTAAATTCGCAGATGCTTTGTGAACCAATTCAATGACTCTTACAAATGACATGATAGCAACTGGACTGCGGGTGGTGCTTACTACTGAAGTATATGCACTTAGTTTCCATGCAGCCCTTAAGTCCAGCATCACAGAGGCTGCAGAGTAAGTAGTTACAGCTGATCATTTTGTAATTGTGCCTTTCTGGTCATTGTATGCGGTTGGTATTCCTCACGGCCTTGGGAACTGTGTGGTAGAAGTATGACTGATGGCTCAGGGCTGTCTCCCTGTAGAACCCCGAGTTCAGTATTGCCATTCTGACAACTTCAAACCAGACACAGTGGCCAGTAGGACTTATTTACACTGTAGAAACCAGCACCTCTACACATCAAGGTTTCTTTTTTCTTTTACTCTTTGACAGCAGGATGTTAAACATTTACCGACACACCAGCAATCATTTTCACTTCGGCTACACTCTCCTGTGTTCTGATTCCTCCATTTGCCCCCATTCTGACAGTGTTTTATTTATGTTCCTTGTTTCAAGAAACATAAGACAGGATAAAAGGAAAGAAACAGCAACTGTTTTCCAAGCTTGAGTTGTAAAGGGTTGGGCACAGAAGTGGAAAAAAAAAAGCCTGTGTTGCAAGAAATCCAGTAAGTTGGGAGCAGGTAAGATAGATAGTAAGATAGATGTGCAACAACAGAGTGGACCAGCTCATGTGTTCCTTAAACAAAGCAAGGGAGTTAGAGGGACACAGGAAAATGGAATGCTTTCCTAAAGAAGAGAACAGTAAGATTTGGGGTTCAGATGCTTACAGAGTTGTTGAAAATTCAGAACATGTTCCAAGGAATGAAGTGAGGAAAGGTTCAAACCTCCAATGGGAACATTGCAGGTCATCAAAAAGTGCCAAAAATAGCAATGAAGTTGATTATGCCTAGATAATTATGCCCGATCTAGACATGGCAATGGTGAAGAATTCAAAGGTCCCTTCAGGTTGTCTATTACAGAAGTGACAGAGGAGCACAGGTATCCATTGTGTTAAGATGGGACGATAGAGAATTCTGCTGACAGAATCTTAGTATTGATAGTAGGTGCCAAAGACCAAGAACCAGAGTGAAGCCTGACTCTCAAGTGGTGATGTGAAAAACCAATGTGTTCTCAACCCTGTACCATGCAAGCTAAGAAATAGTGAAAGCCTCAGAGACTAACATTTAGTGCATAGCAAACATATGGGATAACTGAAATCAAACGTGTATTGTGGTACAGTGTGTCATCATAGATGTTAGCAAGAATTACAGAAAATGAAAAGAGATGAATTTCATAGACACCTGAGTTTGTGAACTTGGATTAGTACCCAAAATACCATGACTTGAACCATGATATTTAAAAAACAGAAATTTCTTCTCAGATCTACTTTGCTGTTTGTCTCTTCCACTACAATGAATATGCTTGCTACTTCTGAGGCTCAGAACTGCTTACACTACAAAATAGGACAGACTGATGACAGGAAATATTGGTTGAGCTAATAGTTATGAAAGAGACATCCAAAAATTCTCCAAAGATATCAAGAGACAAACTCACAGAAATATGCAAGTGTATTATGAGTCTTCTCTTGCCCTATCCTATGTCTAGTAAGCATTTCAGAAACAAATTTTACTGGATCAGCAATGTACTTAAAGAAACCTGTTTTTCCTTTTAACTTTTATGCATGGCTGACCTATTCTTAGAAATATCGATTGTCTATAAAAAGACTTTCAGGCTGCCAACTAAGCCTCAAAGGGTAATTGGACTGACCAGCACAACCATAAGCAGGAATGCAGACTTGGGAATGAGAAATGTGTCTATACCTAAGTGAAGCTGAAATGTCCTGTCAGTTTGAAGTTACACTGTTAATGAAGCAAAGAGGTAATTCTTACATACAGAAATCAAGCCTTTTCTGTCTACCTGCATCTCAGGACACCACAAATGTGGAGCAGGGCTATGGCAAGCATAACAAGGGACCAATAATTAGCAAGGAATGGGTTTCTGATTGAAGTCAGTAGAATAACCCATGATAAATGATAAACTACTTAATAGTATTAACTGCTTTCGTTCTTCAGCTTCTTATATCTATTTCCTAGGACTTAATGGCTATGACCTAATCTATAGAATTGGGCATCCACATATTGTCTCTGGCATAGACACCAGCTGCTTCTTTCTTATTTATCACCTGAGTTTTCCTTGGGATCAGGTCTCAAAAGTAATTTTTATCTTCTGGTACCGTAGGATTTCTGGACCTCAAGACTAGATTTTAACAAGCTGGAAACCTATGCATTTGGATAAAGATGAGGGCTTGCATGAGACAGCCTAAGATCAACCTCTTGTGGACACCAGACCATTATCTTTAGAATGTTTAATTACAAGAGCATTTCAGGCACAGTGATAAACTATCAACAAATTTTGGTTTTTTTCTTCTACCTTTCAAGTTACTAAAAGTTGATGAACCTCCTGTGGTAGTTTGAACAAGGTCCTCTAGTCCTACAGTTTAAGACTCTGCTCAACATTCATTTGGCAGAGATTTAAAGAAATAAGCCTGCATGACCTACATAGCAAATTCTAGGCTACTAGGGAATACACTGTGAAGCCTGCGTTTAAAAAATGGCATCTACCTGGCAAGATGTGCAGGATATGCTCACTGATGCAATAGTAGTTGAACTGGTATATGATTCACTCTTCTGAGCTACCTATGGTTTTCTGGTTGGATTTTAGGCCTACTGTACAGGAGGAAATTTCATTTTACACATAGAACCATAAACCTGGTAAAACTTCACAGTGATGGAGATCATGGGCCCTGGGGATACCTGGAGTGTTCTCAGCCTTGGACTGTTTAATCTCCTTGTGTAATGGGCAACAGTTGGAGCAGAGATTTATATCTAGCCAAAGTGATTAAAACAAATGATTATGAATGACCGTCACTAAATGGAGCATCTTTGTCATAACCCTGCTGAAGATCAGAACACCACAGAAGAGGAGGGAGAAGGAACATAAGAGAAGAGCACTGTGAAATGTTTCTTTGAATATGACATAGCTGTGAAGCCAAAAGGACAAGATTTCCTTATAGGCAGCATAGGAGTTCTTCATCTTACCAAATAGCTGTAGGTAGCTCATAAATGCTGAGAGAGGGGGAATCTTTCTTGCCTCAGGATACAGCCCCCTGGTTTATTGTCAATATTACAACCTTATACCTATGCACATGTGGGAAGAACAATTTGACTTAGTGTGTTTTTTTTAATAGTAAAAGGACATATTAAGTAAGATCTAAGGAAATGTAGAGCAGGAAACTGGTTGGTAGATGTAATTTGTGTAAAAAAGAAAGAGCAAAACACAAAGAGAACACAATCTCTCAGCAAGGTTTAGGCTAGCTGACGACTAAAGCATCTTAATAGGCCACATGACAACTAGGGGTGGACTCTTGTAAATGTTCCTCAGCCTTTCAAGTTTTAGGATCCATGGGTGTAAATTCTTTCAAGTGTCTTGAAGAGACAAATCACAACATGGCAGCCTCTCAACAATGTCTATTTAACCTTAGGAAAGAACAGAGACCACCTTAGTGAGTGACGCTCCCAGTGTGGAAGGTAGAGTGTGTCTGCCTACTTTTGCCCAAGATAAAGCCTTTTCGAGTTCCTAAAGTAGATCTCTGTATAGTAAGTGGCACATTCCTATATATTCCCTGTCTTCTTCCTCCTTCTGAGAAAGAGAATAATGTGGTCAAACTTGCTGCATTTTTGTTTTGAGACAGAGAGTATCTATATGGCCCAGACTGTGAGGAAACTTCCTGTTACCAATTTCACTTGGAACTAGTAGCAACCCTCCAGCCTTATCTTCCCAAGTGCTGGGATTACAGGCCTGAGTCATTATAGACATTTTTCTGTCTTCTTCCCCATCCTCTTGGTAGTGCCAGGGATGATCAAATCTCAATCTTGAGAATACTGAACATTCACTGTATCCACTTACGGGAATCTTGAATTGTTTGTTACCTCAAGCAAAGAATTTGAAGCCATCAAGACATGAACTGCATTGAATTAATTTATTTTATTATACCAAATTGTTCGCGTGATTTTTTTCATTCTTTTTGTTACCTTAAGCCCATCTTTCTGTTAACTCCATGCCAAGATCAATGAGAGAATTCTTTGGGGACTTCAACCAAACAGAAGAAATAGAGGCAGTTGATGGCTGCTGGGGGCACAGAGAAGATCAGTCTTCTCCAAGGACAAGCACACTGGTAGGTTAGCCAAGCCCAAGTGGTCAGCCCTAAACACATGAGCAACGCTAGATAAACTCAGCAATTGTATCTATAAACTTATATACACACATGTGACAATCAAACCTAAAGAAAAAGAAGCCATGAACCAGAAGAGTGGGGAAGGAACAGAAAGAAAAGGAGTGAGAAGAAGGAGAAGAAAATGATATAAATAAGTATTCATATATGAAATTCCCAAAAACTAAATTTAAAAAATAATAAAAGACAAGAAGCAGATGTAGAGACACTTATAATCAATCCAAGAACATGATGGTTGAGGGAGGACCACTACCACAAGTTTGAGGCCTGCCTGGAAAATAGAGCAAAATCCTGTCTTGAAGTAAGATAAAATAATGGAAACAGCAGTGGAGAAATAACAAGCTGTAAAACCAATTTGTACCCTACCAGGTATCTTCATGTGAAATGTCAAGAAACAGAAGATTTGGGGAAGTTTCCTCTAACTTTCCTCGCCGTGGCCCAATTGGCTTCCAGCTGAAGAAGAGTGATTGTTCTCCTGAGTTCTCCTTCCACAAATATCCCCTGCTCAAGAGGGAATGGGATATAAGTTTACCCAGTATCCTCTAGTGCCAAGGAGAATGCCAGGGACAAATGCAAGAGTGGACCTGGTTAAAAATCACTCTTGACTGGAACTCCCCTGTGCTAGCAATGATTACAGAAAATGATAGAAGCACTTCGGACAACTGTGCTATCTAAAGATGTTCAGCGTTTATACTCACTGCAACCGTCAGCTGTTTCCCAAGTATCTACATACTAAAGTATGTTCCCTTATCAAAAGACAAGCAGCAGCAAGATGTCTACAATTTGAAAACTACTTAGATTCCCAAGGCAGTAAAATGGAATCCTTAAATTATATGTTCACAGCAAATAATGTTCTCAGGCAATGAGAGTAACCCCACCATATGAAAAATTGCACTAGCTAATCTTATCTGAGAAGGATTTGTGCTGTCTGAGACCATTTTCACTGTGTCAATAACTGAAATAATGAACAGCATTAGAAGTGAGGTGTCCATTGAGTGGGTGATCACTTGGAGGGAGTGTCAAGACAGGCACAGAGGTTGAAGATAGTGGCTTTACTAGGTTACAAAGCTGCATGGTTTTCAGACCTTACAACCTGCAGACTGTCTTGGTTGGCTTACCTCACCCCTATCCTGTAAGCCAGTTTAATAAATCACTTTCTATTACTTACATATACCCAGCTATTGATTGTGCTCCTCTAGAGAACCACACCTAATATGTTGTATGCTTTGTTGATATACAGTGTTTTATAGACACTGAGATCTCAGATGAGAAACAATGGACTGACTAGGTAATTTGAAGATTCTGGGCAGTGATGCTCAAATCTAATATATTGACCACTTGTTGTGCACCCTTGGGCCTAGATGGAGTATTACCACACAGATTCTGTTTAGCAACAATACATCTTAGTATTAATGTGGGGCTGTCCTAGTTTGATTTCTGTTGCTGAGATAAAATATCTTGACAAAAAGTACCTTAGTAGAGAAGAGTTTGGTTTTACAAACAAACTCTTAACAGTAGAAGTTATATCATAGAAGGTCTATCATAGAACAGATTTAAAAGCTGCAGGAACATCAAAGAGCTAGTCCCGTCATATATACAAGATTCAAGCATAGAGAAATAGATGTGTGCTTGCTTGCTTGTGTTTGAGTTTATTTTGAAATCCACTCATAGAATTCTAGACCAAGGAAACAGTGTTGCTCTATGTGGCTTGGTTCTTTCTGCTTAAATAACTTAATTGAGACACACACAGGCACAGGCCAACCTGTTCTAGATAATCCCTCACTGAGGTCCACTTTCTAGTTGATTCTAGGTTATCTCAAGATGACAATTAATTAGCCATCACAGATCAGACCCTACCACCCCAAAGTACTCTTTGTTCCCGAAAGTTAGAATAGGTGGCAATAGAAAAGATACACACAAAAACTCTCAACGCCCATCCCCATTTACCTAAAGCAGGACACAAATTACAAAAGTTAAGTCACATAGGTAAACTTTAGACCCTTGTTAACCCATAAATGCACTAGAGCAAGATACAAAGCTTTATCAACTACACATTTGCCATCCCACAGTTTTTCACCCTTGGTGATACAAAAGCTGCCCTAATCATAAATACTTCTTCAAAGACTTATTATCCTTTTATTGCTACAACACACAGAGCTATTATTCATTCTCTGGGTAATTCCCACCAACCATGACAATACATGAAATACATATACAAGATAGGCTTTTCTTGCTGTTAATCTAGCTTTTGCTACAATGACCCTCACCTAAGAATTCATAAAAATCAAAGTAAATAAATGTCTTGTACTACAGACATACAGGTTTACATGGGAAGGTGCCGTGTCCTGTGCACTATTTTAACCTCTGTTGGTTTCCATAATAGCTCCTGGAGATGATTGTCAGTCCTTTTCTACTTCAGAGATGTATATGCTGAAAATCTTTTTGATTATCTATTTTTGCCTTGATCTTTAGAGCCAAAAGGGAGTGGAGTTAATAAGACCTTACTACCTAGTCCTCAGTAGCTCGACCCATCAGAAAAATTGTCAATATGTATGAAAGTAAGTACTTAGGAAATGGTGGCAGGTCCTTTTTGAACACCTCCAAAATACCAAATACCACTCCATGATCATTTCAATTCTATATTACTACTGGCCCTTGTAGAGATGAGGAAACAAACACAGAGGTTCAGAAATGTCAATATTGAACGCCTTGCACATGAAGAAAGCAAGCGGCCTGGCCCCAACACCTGTGAGCTTAATTGCTTCAATATGCAGGGTCAAAGATGCTGACTCATTTTACTTCATAGTTTTCAAAGCAGAGCTTCCATCAGGATCAGAAAGACCCTGTATCCTCAGTTTTTGCTTGTCAGCTCTGGGATGAAGTCAGAGATCTTCACTTTCAAGCTTGCATCCCAGGTCTGATGGTATTTAAAGTCCAAGGACCACATTTTGAGGAATAGTACAGCCCCACAAATGATTCTAGCACATAAATGTTTTAAAATTTGGACACACAGATTACATCATCTGAACAAGATTTGGCATATGGTGAATTATTGATCAATACATATTTAATAAAGCAACAGCGACCATTGAAAACATTTAATAATGCTTCATTTCAACCATGCTCATGTGAGAATTGGACAATGTTTGTAAAAAGAAAAATTCAAAGCACTGAGTTGGAAAATGGAGACTTACGAATGCAAGAACCTTGTGTTCTTGCTTGTCTAAGATCAAATACCTCAATGTTTCTGAGAAGATTGAAATTAGTACCACATTTTCCCAGAGAATAAGCTTGTGATGATAGCCCAGAGAATCAAGTCAATTAATTCTCTCCATCTTCTAGAGGGTCTACAATCAATTCTAAATATAACTAACACACAGGAAATATGGGAATTGAGCTGGAGTTAGAACATAACTTGTGAGTCAAGACACAAGTAATTGTGTTAGATTAGGAAATATTTGTTTTCTTCAAGACTGCCTGTCTTTCCGTTTTTCATCACAATCTAACTTATTGCTACAAATTTCTCCTGTGTATATTTTAACAAAGAGCAGATGTTTTTTTCATTTAGATTATCCCTGGATGCCAGAAGGAAAGGTTTGCTTATTCTTGTTTAACTTGAACAATATACTAATGTGATCAATATCTACTTCAATTCTCATTGTTAGTAGCAACAAAACATTGTAATTCAATTATGTTCCATCTGAGTCATTGAAACCATTTAATAATGTTCATTTCAACCATTCTCACGTGAAAATTAGACAATGTTTTGAAAAAAGGAAAAGTCAAAGCACTGAGTTGGAAAATGGAGACTTACTAATGCAAGAACCTTGTGTTCATGTGACTTCCTTGGGCTTGGGGTTTTGAATCATGTGGAAACTCAGCTGGGATCTAGCATTTTAAATAGTGAGTTTATGGTATATACATATATACATATATACATATACATATACATATATATACATATCCAAAATGAGCCCAACCATCTCCCATTTCTGGATTTTCTCAACTTAATTTGCCTCCTAAAATACTTTCTATTTCATGGTGACACTGTTCTCCCAAAGCAAAGTTCTTGGGAACTGATTCAGGTCTTTACATTCTGTGAACTCCTCTACCTATCCACTGCCTTGCACTCCACCTGCAACATCTTTGTAGCCCATGATGTCGGTGGTCCCAGGCTTCAATGTCACTTTAGTTCTCTGTGCCCATCTTCCTGATTCTGCTTGCTTGGCTTCCAGTGGTTTTTGTCTCAACTCTTACTCATAGAGCTGCTTGAGGTCACCAGTATCCTCTTAGTGTTTCCTGGGATGTTTCATAATCAGTCATAATGACCTGACCTGTATAGCCTGGATTATTTGAAAATCCTGCTTTCCTACATTCAAGCGAAGCATCATTCATGTCTATAATACGCTGCAGAACCAAATGAGTCTTGAAAGCTTGGCCTCGGCTTCTCTGCGTTCCCCACTTCCTATTTCCTCCAGAAACCTCCCTTGCCATGATAAACTCCCAAACCCAGGTACTCTTGCCAGAAGGCCAACTTCTAGGGAAGCCAGTCTAGGAGTTTCTGTCCTGACTGCCCAGTCATCCATTCCCCAAACCACGACCTGCTGCTCCCTAGCACATAAGCAATTTCTGAAGCTGTCGTGATAAATTCCACCAATGATACACTTAAAGGAGACAATTGTTTCATATGAATCATTAGCCACGTCATTTCCTCCATCCAGAATTCCACAACGGTTCCACATTGTTGATTAAAGACAAATTCTTAGCCATGTGTTTTAAGTCTTCCTCACTGACTTTAACCTAATAGCCCTTCATCAATGAGGGTAAAGTATATATGTTATCCATAAATGGATTCACCTCATTTCCCTATCCCTCCACATTTGCAAGCTTCTCTATCATTCTAAGCATGTCGTTCAGATCTATCTCAAGGAATTTTCTGAGTATGTGGTTAAACCTTCCTGTTCTTAGTTTCCTATTGCTCCTACAGCAAACAGTTCTGTAGGTTCACCTGCATCTTCTTGGGCTAGGGCAAGGCTCTATGTAATTGGGCTCTTGTCTGAAGAGTTTGGTACAAAACTGAATCGTCTCTGAGTACTTTCAGAATGTGGTTATTATGGTCCTAAGGTCCTTGCCGCCTGTACCAGGAGGACTGAATCTCAAAGCTCAGTTCTCTTGACTTCTCTCTCTACTTCATCTCCTCAGCTTTCTACTGGGTAAGTCCTGATTGGAAAAGATGTGTACTTAGGTTGAGTACAGTCAAATAATCCATGCCAATCTCCCCATTTCAAGGACCATAACCTTGACGAAATATACCAACTCATTTTTGCCATGTGATACAAAATATTCAGCATTAAGTAACATGGTTTAGTATATGGACATCTTTGAAAAATTCTGCTGATGACTCTAGTGGTCTCTTTCTACCCTGAAACTCTATAGACTATTGGATTGTACTTTTGGTAAATTTCCTAACACATAAAATCAGAATGACTTACTTCCATAGTGTGTAACTTTTCAAGGCACTTTACTTACATTGATCCATTTTCTCTTTGTAACAGCCTGTGTGCTCATCATGACTATGAACAATTTTACATGTGAATACTGAAAACATAAAAGGTTTATCACCTCCAAACTGATATGTAGAACATTAAGTATAGCTGAGACAATTCCATGTGTTTGCTCAAATGCTTAATTTTCGTGCCTATGCAGAGCTACAACATGACTTCTTTTCTGAGAGCCTTGTACTTTGATAGGACCATGTGACTGGCTCTGTCCAATAGAATGTACTCAAAGGTGATGAAAAACTCTTTCTCCATCTGACCACCCATCTCAATAGGTAGAATGGTTTTCTATACTGTTTCTTGTTAGATGCACATGGCTTGGGTTATGTAGACACTCGAAGAAAGGAGCTTAAACCTTTAGGGCACATCCTGGGAGAAGCAGACAAAAGACCCTTGTCACTCACCCAGGACCATTATGTATAGGTTATGTTATATTTTGTTGAATTCCTATGACTTCAGCATCATTTATTTTAATCAATATACTGAATATCAACCGTAGACTGTTTCTTTAGCTAGAATAATATTCCTTCTCTTCTGTGCTTCTTTCTTGTTTTTCTGAATAATAATATAATCTCTCAGACTTCTTTGGGAGAAGGCTTCCCAAGAATATCAAGTCTATAGTCGATCATCTAGGAAAACAAAAGCTGGAACTCATAAAAGAAACCATGGAAAAGGAAAGCTACTCACTATTAATGCTTCCCCAGGCTTGCTTAACAGCCAGGTCCAACTGACCACAGATGGTCCTGGACACCCCTATATAAATGAACAATCAAGAAGAATCCCCAGCACATATCCACAGGCCAAATGATGGCAGATACTTCTTAATTGGGATTCCTTTTGCTTTCTTCCTTGGAAGTATATCAAGATGGTAACCAAGATTAGTGTGACAGCATGATAGTTTTACAAATACAGTATCCGTTGCCAGCATTGACGTTAAAAAGCTTTCCTTCCCCCAATACTCAAAGTTGAACACAGAGAAGGACCTAGGGACCATTTTTTAAACCACGGGAGCATTCAAATAAAAGAGGGGAGCATTTCACTTAGACTGTCAATTTACCAAGAGGTAGTGAGGTTTGTCTGGTAGGAAAGTACACAGAAGAGTGGATTGCTGAAATATTCTCATTCTAATTCCCTATAAAACTAAAGGGAATCAGAAAAACCAGTAAATGGACAGAAAATCAAATAAACAAATATAAATGAATTATAATATCAAATGTCAGAAACTATCATAAATATATTCTGCAACTAGCCTTTAAAGTATGATTCTAAAATAAATCTGAGTGCTTTTAAACACTTTTAGAATTAAAAAAAATCCCTTTTTTCTTCTTTTACTATCTTGTCTATCTACTTAATATTGTCCTCAAATATAAGACCCTTTAAAATTGCAAGAGTGTAATATAATATTTCATATAAATTGTCTCTATATGTTTCTTATTGATAATTATTGATTCATATGCCACATAGATTTCCAGATTATAAACATTTCTGCAGTATTGGAGTATCTATAATAATGATAATGATACACCTTGTCTCCAGTCCTCCCTTTTTTCCTGAATTCTAAGCAAAATCGATTTCTGTTCAAAATATGCTTCTTTTGGTGATACTTCTGATATGTCTCATAGCACTGTCATCCACTGAGCATCTCTACTGCCTCATTTTTGTAAAACCATTAAAAAGGGACTTGAGAGAGGGCTCAGTGCTTAAGAGCTTTTGTTGTTCAGAGCTCTTCCTGTTTTGCACAGGACTTGGATTCAGGTTTTATTCAGAGTCACTATAACTGCTCATAATAACTACAGTTCTGATGTCCACTTCTTGTCCCCATGGACACCAGACGTAGAAGTGCACATACATGCCAAAAAGGCAAAACATTCATACACTGCAAATAAAAATAAATAAGTCTTTAGAACTTTAGAAATCGATCTCTGTTCCTCTTTCACCTATTTTATACACTCAAGTAGATGCCATAGCTTTAGAAATGTCTCTTTTCAAAAACTATTCTATGTCTAATGGGACCTGCCCTGCTGGTGTTTTTTGTTCAGATTGTATGATGGGTAGAGAAGCCACCATCGTAATACACAAGGACAAGGGAGAGAGTGAGCCCCGGTGAGAGATAAATGAGGACAGGGAGGAAAAGGTAAGACAGTAAATGAGATCTATTTAGATATTTGTCCTGATGGAAATGCACTCATGATGTGATGGGACATGATGAAATGTGGAACAAGGAAGGAAAAGGGAAAAAAATGTGGCTATGAGCAGAAAACATCTGGACTGGGACCAGATGGACAAGAGCCAGCCCTGGGGTATTGAGCAAAAAGAGTTACAGGCAGGAGGAGAAGCCAGTACAAAGCTCAAAGGAAAACAAGGCTGGCAGAGTTCAGAGAACAGGAAAACCAGTATGGACACAGAACAATGGCTGAGGGAGACAGGCAAAGGAAGACACCAGAGAAGTGGGTGGAGTCCTCCCAGACAGAGTACTCAGCTTTACCAGTTACCAGGAAATGTAATAGTTTTAAACCCTCGTTTAAACTCTGAAGCTCTGGATTACTTTTTTTTTAATTTGCTTACAAGATTGGCTCTGGCTGCAGTTTTCATAATGGCCTTATATGGGGAATGAGACTGGGATGATAACGTTTTGGAAGCTATTCTCATCATCAAAGATAGGAATGGTATTGACTTAAGAAAGAATTGCTCCAGCAGATGTGGTGAAACTTGTCAGATCCAAAATATTCCTGCACAGAGAATGGAGGGTCCTTGTTAATGAAATTGTTTTGTGGGAGGTGGCGCATACAGAGAGGTATTAAAGAGAATTAAAGATGTTGCCTTCATTTTGGGTCTGAGCCAATGTTTTCTCTTTATATCTGTTTTAGTCAAGGCTTCCTGTGACGTTGAGCTAGGCGAAACTACAGCAGTGTCCTTGTTTTCTATCATTCTTCCATTTCTCCTATTTAATCCTTCAGCAAAAATTATTTTCTAGTCTATCCTACAAATGTAAGGGCAGAAATTTGAATTATTAAGATTCAGTTAGAAAAATGGAATGCAGGCTTGTCACTGTAGGTACAAAGGAGTAAGAATCAAAAGGACAAGATTGTTTTCATTGGATATTCAACCACTATGCCACCATGAGCACTGGAGTTAATGTAGAGAAGGAATGACTGAGATCTGCAGCTGCCCTTGGAGATAAAACCAAGAAGAAAATGGAAACTGCACAACTCAGGAGTTTAAAAAGGTTCCTGATTCTCCATTATTCCATCTGTACCATTCCGCAAATCCTTGAGCTTAGAAACCTAGATCTTTTTGTCTATATGATTTACTCTATTTGAAATTTCACCCCCCATCTCCCGTTGCCACCCAGGAAGCAACAAAGAAAGCTACCCTCTATTTCTCCAAGCAGAGTAAATCAAATCCTCTTCCTTTTGACAGCTTTGTGCTCCCATAAATCTATGTCAACATATAACATATTGGATGGCCAGCTATCTATTTACAGAGCTGTCTCATCCACAGGACGATGAATTTCTTGCAGATAAGAATTATATCTTGACATCTTCTCACCCTTCTTTGGAGATGCTCTTAGAAACAATAATGGTCCAAGACAAGATAAAGGACACACACTGCTAGAACTTTTTTAGGTTCAAATTAGAGTTCAAGATTAAACGTTGTTTATGTATATGATGGGGACACAGAACAAATGGTAGTCATCATGTGTCTATGTTCTCTTTAATAGTTCTCCTGGTGCCACAAAAATAACCCATAAGGTAAGGAAGGTGACCTAGGACTATGTTTTATAGTTAGAGTTGAATTTAGCTAGATTGTGGCTAGCTCAGTTCAGAAACACTGATCTAGGATAATTCATCCCTCTTCCATATGGTTCTTGACTTCCAAGAAATCTTTCCTAGGCTTGGTGACTAGGAGAGGTTGTGGTTTGTTAATAGGTGTGCTCGAAGAAGAAACAAAAAGAAAGAAATTAGATTCAAGAATCTCCGTATCTCTCTCTCCTCTCCTTCCTTCTCTCCTATCTAGTGATGGGGGTGAAACTGGGGAGATAAAGGCTGGACAAAAGAACAACCTACAACATAGCAAAGACCAGTAACAGTTCTTCACTTCTGCTATAATTTACTCATCAATGAAAATCCCGAGGCCACACAAAGCTTAGAAGATGGGAAAGCAGACAACACAACCTGATGGGATGAGATTCATTTCTGATGATTGGGCATGTCAAAAAGGCTTACATATGCCTGGCTGTTCTCTCTTTTAAACCTTACCACTACCAAAAGAGAAAGGAAGTAAAGAAGGAGGGAGGGAGGGAGGGAGGGAGGGAGGGAGGGAGGGAGGGAGGGAGGGAAGGAAGTTAGCCAGGTCAGCTGAAGGAAGCTGGTTTCTCAAGGTGAAAGCATCCTACTATTCTGTATAGGCTGAAGCTATACATACACGAAAGCGAGTATGGCAGAGACCTGTAGATAGATCTGATGACCACCCACAGTCAACCCCACAAGTGCTCCAAGGCAAGGACAGAAGAATGGCAACAAATACTTATTTTAGGCCACTGAGTTTGGAGTGGTTTATAATACATTCATTAGTAAGTAATAAGGAGCTTATTATAAATCTGCCGTAATACAAATCTCTATATTGATCCAGAAGAATCTTTCAAATTTGCAGTGCTTCAAAAGCATTTCCTTGAGTCATTCATATACATTATCTTTCTCTTTCTCTGCTTTCCAATGCCTAGTAGCAAGCGTTCACCTTTTTGTATTTTGAAAATGGACTAGAACGTGTAGCCAGGAACAGTGATGTTACCTCTTTTCAGCAGAGTGGATAGGCCAATGACTGTCTTTATGGTTGTTAGATAAACCAGGTTTAATGTGATGCAAAATCTTTTACCCTTTTGAGGATTTTTTTTATTCTTTAAAATGAAAGCAATGATGCAAACTATGTCCTACATATGCTGTCTGGGTTGCAAACAATATCATCCAAATGTCGCCAAGGTGTTGATCTTCGTTTTAATCTGCACAGATGAGTAAGGCACCATAAGTTGTTGGGATAAATATAAAATGAATTGTATGGAGTAATTTTTTTAATAAACATTACCATTTCCATACTTCTAACAGGCACTCCATGCTCTAGCCTAGACATGGGCACACTATGTATCATGGGCCAAATGTGACCTAGAGTCTGGTTTTGTAGATGCAGTTTTACTGATGCACACACCTGTTGCTGGTAACTCTGCTCCTACAGTAACATAATACGGGCCTAAATTATATATGGCTTAGGAATTTATCAGAAAAGTTTGCTGACTGATCATTAATTTTCTAAACTTTAAACTTACATTGTATATATAGGTTTATTGAAAACTCATGCTCTCAGGCTTGAGTTGCCAGAGTCTGAGCCAGTATATGTGGGTAAGATCTGAGAACCTGCATTTCCAATAAGAATATTAATGCTGAGATCACATAAATGCTATACTCTAATGATCTAGAGTAATATAATTATATAAATCTTTATTTTTAAAATGGCAATATTACGGGTCCTGATAGCACTTGGAAAGCAGAGAGGGAAGGTTATCACAGACTTCAGGTCAATCTGAAATATAGATGCAAATGTTATCTCAATAAAGAAATAATATAAAATAAAATAGTATATGCTATGAATACTCAAGTGCATGGCTTGGGTGCTTAGAGAAGCTTGGGTCCTGGTGTTACAGTATTAGGAAGCAGACTTTTGAAAAATGGGTGCTTCAGACTCAGAAAGGTTCACAGGTGATCTTAAGGAATAAGCTAGTTACCATGAATGCTGGTTATTAGCACAGCCACTCCATGTGCCTGGTTTGTTCTGCACACACCATCTCCCTTTCCGTTAATCCATCCTGCCACCCAGCCAAGTGGCCCTCACCAGGGGTCATTTGCCAAATCTCTGATTAAGCCTTCAAACTCAGTGCTAAGAAAATTTATTTTCTTGGTATAATACCTAGCATTGAGTATTCTGTGATAGCAATATAATATGAGCTAATAAACAGGATATCCGTCAATTAAAAATGAACTGAATTGGGGTTGGGGATTTAGCTCAGTGGTAGAGCGCTTGCCTAGCAAGTGCAAGGCCCTGGGTTCGGTCTCCAGCTCCAGAAAAAAAAAAAAAAAGAAAAAAAATGAACTGAATTTATACTATAAAATCTTCAACATGACGCTATATGACTAACAGTCATAAGCTGTTTTAAGCAGTTTTCCTTATAGATAATTCATGTTTATTCATAGGAGAAAAAAGTTAATCTAGGCCAAGGACAATTACCACCAGCAAAAGTCAGAAACCAAAGCACAACAACAAGATTAAGAATATATATTAGGCTTTAATTATTAGTCTATGTACAAAATGAAAAAATCTATCTTAAGGTTTTCTCAAATTAGAAGGTTTGGCTCCTCCTAATTGCACCATTTGTCCAATTCTCTCTGAAATAGCTAATCACAGAATACTCAGTGACAACCACATACTCCAAGGCTCAAAATAATTTCTATTTTCCCCTGCTAATAACATATTGCAGATGCTCTCCTGGCAGCCCTCAAGATTTCAGACTGATGGGTAACAAAGCTGCTTACTTAAGATATCAGGTCAGATCTGTTGTGATCCAATTTGTGATATTTGAAAATCATCCTATAATGAGCTTTTATAAATTATTGTGATTAAGCTGCTAGTTATGTGCTTGCCCTTCTTTGATCCCTAATTTAATTTCCTTCAATGATTTTTTTTTGTATTCCACCCTTCTTTCTAGTTCAGTGCTTAAAGTGAAAAGAGCAAATCACTTCCTGTTAAAATTCCATAATATGCCTTCATTTTATCTTGATGACTTAGTTCATATTCCTTTTATTAGCAGAAAAAAATGACCTGGATATTATTTTGAGCCCATTTTAAATAAGGAATAAGCCTCAGCAAGCAAGACACTTTTAAAAGGCCAGGAGAGAGTTTATAGTCACAGTGGTGTCTGGTCCTGAAATGCAAAGTTAAAGTAATCGCTGGCTTCTACAGTGTAGGATCTCAGAGGGGACCTGGAACAAAGCCCACACACTCCATGTGTAGATGAAAGAAGAAAAAATGTATGAGCCGTTACAACTAAACACACACCCACATGTTCTCACAGAATTGATTTTACATCTCATAATGTGTTCCTAAAATAAACACCCTATGCCAACTGGAATATTAGAATTAAGAAAAATATGCTTTGCATAGAGAAGAATGTATTTATAGCCTCCTTCTATTTCATCTTTCCTTCCCTTTTCCCTCTGGCCCTATCTCCTCCACATTTTGTTCCTCCTCTTTCTTTCTTAGGTTATAATTTACTTAGTAGTCTTTTTTCCAGTTTATTAAAGTGACCCATAACACAAGAAGCTGAAAATTCTTATCTCATAGAAAACACAAGCATTGTACAATTGAAGTAGTTTCATATGGTGTTGATTTTTTTCTTTTCTACTTGTCTATAATTATGATGTATGTACAATTATCTACATTTATGGAATAAACTAGAGAGGTCATATGTAGCATAGGACTTAGGAACATGATCTTCAGAGGTCCATCTTACTCTCCATATGACTTGTGTGACATTAGGACCTGTCTTAGTCAGGGTTTTTATTCCTGCACAAACAACATGACCAAGAAGCAAGTTGTGGAGGAAAGGATTTATTCAGCTTACTTCCATGTCGCTGTTCACCACCAAAGGAAGTCAGGACTGGAGCTCACACAGGGCAGGAAGCAAGAGCTGATGCAGAGGCCACGGATGGATGTTTCTTCCTGGCTTGCCTCCCCTGGCTTGCTCAGCTTGCTTTCTTATAGAACCCAAGACTACCAACCCCAGGACAGGACCATCCACAATGTGCTAGGTCCTCCCCCCTTGATCGCTAATTGAGAAAACGCCTTACAACTGGGTCTCATGGAGGCTGTCTTAATCAGGGTTTCTATTCCTGCACAAACATCATGACCAAGAAACAAGTTAGGGAGGAAAAGGTTTGTTCAGCTTACACTTCCACATTGCTGCTCATCAACAAAGGAAGTCAGGACTGGAACTCAAGCCGGTCAGGAAGCAGGAGCTGATACAGAGGCCATGAAGGGATGTTTCTTACTGGTTTACTATGCTTCTTTAAAATGTTCTTCATGAGACTTTACCAGAAAACAAAATCTCTGATAGGCGTTTTTGAGACTTCTTTTGTCAATGTAATTAATCTGAGTCTCTTCATTCACCTTCCTGTCAGGCAGACTCTTCAGACAAGGGCAACAAATAGCCACATTCTTCACCAAAATACCATAAAATGAGTCTCTAGACTATGTACTGAAATTCTCCACTGAAACCTCTTGTGCCTGGTCTGCATAATTCAAATCACTTTCAGTAATGAAGTCTTCTATATTCCTACTAGGATGACCCCTTAAGCCACATTTAAAACATTCCATGACTTTTCTAAATCTAACGTCCCAATATCCACATTCTTCCAAACAAAAGCATGGTCAGGCCTATCACAGCAACACCTCACTCCTGATACCAACTTATCTTAGTCAGGGTTCTCTAGAGTCACAGAATTTATGGGTAGTCTCTATAGACTAAGAGAATTTGTTGATGACTTACAATCTGTAGTCCAACTCCTCAACAGTGGTCAGCAGCAGCTGTGAACAGAAGTCCAAGGATCTAGTGGTGGCTCAGTCTCACAAGGCAGACAGGCCGGCAAAAAAGAGAGACTATTCCTTCTTCCAATGTCCCGATATAGGTCTCCAGCAGAAGGTGTGTCCAGATTAAAAGTGTGTACCAACACGCCTGGATTTGGGTCTTGCTTTGTCCCAGATGACCTTAAACTTAGAGATCTCCTTGCCTTAGGCTCCTGGGATTCATAGCCACTTTGCCTCAAGATCTCCAAGATCTCCAAGATCCAGGTCAGAAACTTGTATCTCCCAGCCTCAAGATCAGGATCAAAGGCAAGCCTTCCAATTCTGGATTGTAGTTCATTCCAGATATAGTTAAGTTGACAACCAGCAATAACCAGTACAGAGGCATTTCCTCAGCTGAGGCTCCTTTCTCTGTGATAACTCCAGCTTGTGTCAGGTTGACACACAAACCCAGCCAGTACAGCACCTGAGCAATATTCCCACATATAAATGTCTGTGTACAGATGGGTATTTAAGAAGTGTTCCACCTCATTTAATTCTTCAAGGATCGAATGAACTACATTTAATGAAAAATGATAAGCAGTATATCAGCCTGGTTGCAATTACGTCAATGATATAAGGTGCTGTTCATTTAAGTTTGTCCTTTAAGTCTACTACCTTCTGAATGTGTGTGTCCCTCAAGATTCATTTATTCATTTCCTGAAGCTCTGATATAATGGTGTTAGGAGGTGAAAGCTTCAGGGAGGTAAGACCATGAAGTTGTACCACTCACAATGGACTTGAGCTCTTATATAATAGATCCAAGGGAGTTCATCTGCTTTTTTCCACTTTCTGATGGCACAGCAAGGATCTGGTGGTTTGCAACCTGGATGACAGCCCTTGTAAGAATATGATATTGTTAGGACTTCTTAGACTCTGGAACCATGAAGTAAAAGTTTATGTCGATGGTAAGCCACCCAGATGATGGTATTTTTGTTACAGTAACCTTAGTGGATAAAAGATTCGTTTTACTATAACACAAAACACAGTTCTTACTGGATCTGATCTCCATGTCTTGCAGATTCACACTTAAATTCTTTGCAGGATGCAAATGCAAAGTATTATGATGGCTGGCCCAACATATTGGAATCACATTTCTGGCACATCCTGAGAGATTCCAAACTAAGACACATTCAAGGCTGAGAATGTTAAACGGAAAGCTAAACCTAAAATTCACTGCAAATTCCCCAGAAAATATAAGGGAATCCAATGGACTGGAAGACTTCACTGAGACACAAGTTCTGAGAGCAAGATTGGGCTTGTTCAGATCTATGCACAAAAGGAAAGATGCCAATCTTCGCCTAACTACTGATTCTGTGAAGTTACCCACCTGCAAAAGATCAAAGTGAGAGGGACTTTCCTTAGAATGTCTTTGATTCCAGTGTTTTGTTTAGGTAGTGGGAAGGAAATAAAACACCATAGAATATACATAGAAAATCCACAAAATAGAATGAAGTGTGTAAAAGTGTAGAATATAGGGAGAGACATTTCTCACTCGTTTCAATGTTTTTCAGAATAAATACCTAGTTCTTTTTCTGGAAGTATCAGAAATCACAGAAGCAGACTGACCTCCATATTGAAAACAATTTAAAATGATAGCCAAAATATAAATAATGTGTTTTTTAAAAGCAAGCATGTGTGGCAGAAGGTATAGGCTTCTCATAGGTCAAGTGTTAGTTAAATGAAGAATCCAGACAGGGGAGCAGACAGTCAAGGCCAACTTCAGGCTGAGGGTCTTTGCCAAGTCCAAGTGATATTGTAATTTGTTGGCTTTTATAGACAAGTTGGAATATTCTGAGACAAAATGACTCCTCACCCAGGTAAAATGGGCTTTGTGACAGGGTACACTCGAGCAACATTGAATAAAATTAGAAATTAAAAATATAGTTACTGCCTTCCTTCTGTAAAAGGAAGGTTCCATGATTCATACTACCTAGATTGAAAAGGGAAGCTGACTGTTTCTGACCTTGGCATTAGGTGGAAATGAAGGTATTTTGCCCTGAGGAATTATGTTTACAAAGTGATTCTTTCATAAATTTGTAATCAATTCATATTAGCTAAGTAGTCTGAGAAAGTTCAAGCTGAGATTTAGCTTCAATTTCCATTTTTAGAGTAAGATTAGCTTTAAGAAACAACTCTGAAATATCAGTGCTTAATCCAAACCACATTTATTCCTTTCTTACACACTTAATGCCATGGTGCAGTAACTATAGAAAACAAATTCTCTCACTGTGGTCCCTCTCAAAGCTTATAAAGCCTCTTAAAGCATGATCCACCTATCATTAGGGGAAAAATGAAAAAGGATCTCATGTAAGAATAGTCAGGTGTGATGTATTAAAGTATTGAAAATGGCCCTGTGGGACTGTGGGCATGGATCAGTAATAAAGCTCTCAGCATGCACAAGCCCTGAGTTCTAGCCCCCATATTACAGAAAGAAATACACACACACACACACACACACACACACACACACACACACACACACACACACAAGTAATTCAATTTCTCCATGGTTTTACTCTTTTACAGTGTCACTCTGAAGATGCAGACTACTTCTCACCTTGAATCTCAGTTGCCCAACAGCACTATGGGGCTTCTGAGCCTGAAGAGAGCTATTAGCATCTACACTTTCCCTGTTGGCTCTTGAGTAGAATGTAATGTTATTTGGATAATTCTCCCTGATTGTGGTTACCAAGAGGCCATAAAGGATAGGTGTCAAATGGGGGGGGGGTGATCACAGAGGACAGAGCTTCAGAACTCCAGCTCACAGTGAGCACCAAAGACTACTACTATAAGTAAGAAAGATCTAGGGCTCTCCTGGCACAAGACTGCTCGCATGTTAATGCACATATGTGGCACAAAACACTACAAAGCAGGATACTGTGCATTAAGTAAGTGTGCATGTGTGATTGAAGTAAATTAAATAGTTGCTCTTCAAAGTCACTAAATCTTAAAGACAGTTTGCACCCCAGTGACTCAAGGTCAGAGGTGAGGTTTTTACAGGGCCAGTTTGAAAGCAAGTGCATGATTCAACTTTACATTAAAAGCATTCAGCCACAAGATCCCACCCAACACCAAGCAAAGCTAAGGAGTACAAATTCCACAGCTGTCCAGAGTGAGGAAGTAAATGTATTAACAGACAGTTAGCCTGCTTCTACTAAGACCTAAGCCCTTAGCATCTGCAGAGGCAGATGATACCCCAAAGATTTAACTTTCCTTCCCACTTACAGAATAAGCATGACGTTCTGAAAAAAAACACAAATAAGGAATGATTCTAAATGATATAAATACTTTAGCCATTATCAAACAACATTTGA
The DNA here is from genome assembly GCF_021556685.1 of Rattus norvegicus. Taxonomy (NCBI): domain Eukaryota; kingdom Metazoa; phylum Chordata; class Mammalia; order Rodentia; family Muridae; genus Rattus; species Rattus norvegicus. The sequence continues at coordinate 125,249,937 of NC_141536.1, forward strand.
TATCAGGTAAAAAATGAACGGAATCCCCTAGATCTGATGTACGAATGCCTACTCAAATGTAATGGGAAATAAATCAGTACTTTTAAGTTTATTTGCCAGAGAAATCTCAGATCATGAAAAGATTTGCAAGCAAGTTCTAACAAACATTCAAGGAAGGGGATCATTTGAATATTAGTCACACTGTTCTAGAGAACAGTAAAGAGATGTTCAAGTATGTGTTTGACTTCTGTTATCACGGTACATAAATCAAGCCAGAAGACAGGAAACTGGAAATTTAAAGGAAATTTTCACTAATAAACATATGCCCAAACTGCGAAGGAAAATTTGAGTCAAGAGAATTGAATAGATCATGAAAAGAATACATTAGTATTAAAGTTAATGTGAGGTTATTGCATGTATGTGCATAGGTAGCTGTAATTAAATTTACCATCTTCACAGATTAAAAAATGTGTCTAGTTTCTACTTTGATGTAAAGTGCTTGAAAGCTATTCATCTGCCCTAATAAGAAGAAAAGCTAAACAAATTAAAAAGTATTCTGAGGGGGTTGGGGATTTAGCTCAGTGGTAGAGCGCTTGCCTAGGAAGCGCAAGGCCCTGGGTTCGGTCCCCAGCTCCGGAAAAAAAAAAGTATTCTGAGATCTGTCAGAGAACAGAAGACGCAGGAAAAAACTGCCACCCCTACAACTGGAGAAACACAAAGAACCATTAAGTGACTGGAGTGGAGACAAATAGGAAAAAAATCTCTGCAAGGAAGTTATTGTAGGGAGTGAAATGAAACAGGCTCACAGAGGATGGTTGTTTAGAGACGCATGAAACCATTTGTTAATATGGCATGGAAGTGGACGGTAAAGGGAGGAAGAGACTAGAAGGGAATATATAAAAGAACGTGGAGATGAATCTGGTCTAAACTCATAATATATTTAAAAGAAATTGCCTCCATGAAACCTACTACTGTCAACAGTGCATATATGCCAAAGTGGGGAAAAAGGTATCCAAATTAGAATAAGAAATGCTAAAATTGTTGGAGAATTGGTTTGAATACATCTGAGAACTTAAAAGCTCTAGAGAGGTTTTGGTCTTGATGATTTTATGAGCTTTATTTCTAGGAGTGCTACCAGGTTTTATCATCAAAGACTGGAGGAAAAAATAATCTGTATCGAAACCAGTAGAGTGAACAGCCATCTTGAAAGACACTGGAGGTCTCTGGTCTTCAAAGGTCATGTAAGAAATGTTAGAGCAAAAGCTTTGCCTTGGTGATTCAGTAAACAGTCTTGGCCATGTGTCCCCATAAACCAGTTCACAAGATATGGTGAAATGTAGAGGAGAAGAATTATTTAAATATGGCCACAGTAGAAAGAGAAGTAAATAAAGGGATCTAGTCACCCCAAGTCAGTCTTCAGGATACTGGCAGGACCTTTAATGCTTAATAGAGGAAGAGCTGGGGGGAGAGTCAAGATGTATGTGTAAACTATCTTGGTCAAGGTGTGACCTGCTTAATCCTGGTCTCTATCTTGGTTTTTCAAGCCGGACTGAAGAAGTCATTGTAACTGTCATCATATGGATGAATCAGTCTGGACCCCAAGACACAGATTTGACTTTGTATATAATTGCCCCTATCTGTGTGGGGTTGAGGTGTGGTCCAAGATTTTGTTCTTCCTGGAATCTAAAGTGACTACAAATTTAGGAAAAATGCTTGTCCCTGTACTTGCAACCCGGCAGACAGTTGACATAAGTCCGTTCCTCTGAGTGACGAACATGACAAAGTAAAGGCGACAAACACACAGGGAGGAAGAGAAGCTAGGTTTGCAGCCTGCTTTTATTACCCTGCATTACATGGGCTGCTAGTATGAAGTCAATGCCTTTTAAGAAATACAGAATCTTTGAGTGTCTGAAAGCCAATTTTCTCTCAAAAAATTTTTTTTAACCAGCTCCTAATTTACAGAGGTTTTATCAGAGCTCACTTACCCGAGGAAGGATCAAATCAAAATTAGGCCTCCTCTGCCCTTCCTGTCCTTTTAAACTCTAGGAAGTTCTGAGGACAAGGTTCAATTTCACCAAGAACTGAAGCAAGGTCGCAGACTCCTTTTCCTTCCTGCATGCTACTCTCTATTACTAAAGGCCTCTTGCTAATGTTTGCTTCACCCAGTGCACCATGCCTGGTTTCAAGAGAAAACACCACCCAGGCTATCACGTAAAACTCTCAATCATAAAAGAAGGTATCAGAACCAGTCAGCTGCCAGCAGAAAAGTTGAATTCACTAGGTCAGTGATATTAAACAAGTATGATTAGAACATTAGGGGCTCTAATGTGGATCCCATATATAAGATGGATTCAGGAAGCAGACAAACAGAATCTCAAAGAGAATTAAAAAGAAGTGCTTGTGACTGAAGCTAATGTGTAAATGAGGAATGCCTTTATTAGCAGATAGACTTTGGCTATGGAAAGAAAATGTCAGCACAAAGTTCTGAAACTAGAAAAAAAACTGAGAAAACTGACAGAATACAACATTAGGATATCACAAAACTATAGGACAACCACAGAAGGAAGGGATCAGAGTGCTGAGAATGGACAGGGGAGAATAAATGAAGGAAATGTTTGGAGCAATAATTGCCAAATTACTGTGAGGTAGAAAACCACTGGCGCCAGAGGTGGAGAGAGCGCGCCAAACATGATGAACAAACAAACAAACAAACAAACAAACAAACTCAAGCTATTTTGCACACATCATGAACTGCAGAAAGTCAAAATAAAGAAATCAAATTAAGAAGCCAAAAGGGGGTGGAGGACCCTTTTCTACAGAGCAAGAGAGAAAACCATATCACCACATTGAGTTAGTTAAAATATTTAAGTGTTGGGGAAAGCCCACAGCACTGGATTCTATATTATATAAAATTATTTCTCCAAACTAAGAAGAAATAACGACTTTCACTTGCAAATAAAATTGAGGAGGTTTGTTGCTAGGTTTCTAGTAAAAGTTTCTTCTATCTATGCAGCAAATGGTCCCATCAACATCACCGAACAGGAGAAACCTTTGTCCCTGTAATCTCTGCAATGTAATAAGCACAGAGATCCAGTGTAAGGTAATTAACAATGGGGCTGTTGACACCACCTAGGAGAATGTGGAAAAGGCTGAAGGTTTCAGAATCCTCGCCATCACTACTGTCTGTCTGCCCTCCATGCCCTGCAGCTAGTTATTAGAGATGGTAGAGTTTATAGGAAGTGGGAGGTTAGCTGAAGGCAGAATTTCTTCTGATCAGTTTTGAGGGGGGTCATCACGTGTGCTGAGCTTTTCAGAGTACATAGCTACTGGGGAGTCATCCATATTCATATAAGCCATGCTGTGGGGCTCATTCACTCATTCATTAAGCTGGACTTGAGTGGGAGCATTGCCTTGGTCAGTCTTCAGAGCCCTAGACAGAGTGAAGAGATGTTCATCGAAGGTAAACTCAACTTGCTTGTTTCGACTTGTTGAAAGGAGTTCTTCAGGGCTGGCCAAATGGCTCACCAAGTAAAGATGGCTGCCACTGAGCCTGAAGACCTGAATTTGATCCCCTGGAACTTCATGGAGAAAGGAAGCATCAACCTCTGAAAACCGTGGACAGGCACACACACACACACACACACACACACACACACACACACACACACACACACACTAATCAGGTACAAATACATATATTAATGAAAATTAAGTGTCCTTCTGAGGAGGAAAACCTGTCAAACATTTAGATTTAGGTTGGAGATGGCACAAGGAGATATGGGATTGTTGCATAAGCATGTGAGCCCTAGTTTGAATTGCCAGAAGCCACATAAAGCAAGAATTGGTAACAAATGACAACATATGAGGTGGGGACAAAAATGTACATTTATACATGTCATATATTTGCACATATATGTACACACAAAAATGAATAAATGATGAGCATAAAAACAAGGACAAAGGTAGAAATAGAGAAAATATTAAAACTTCCTCACATGAACACCAAGACTTCTCAGTTTTGTCTTATGTACTGCTATCATATCATTTTAAAGCATGGGCAAATTAAGAAAAGAAATGTATTAATTATCTAGATTATATATTAAGAGAAATCAAACAAAAATAAAAAGTAACTCAAAAAGAAAGTAATATAAAAAAGGTGGGAGAGGAGAAGGGTAGCTCTCATGCTAGTTTATTAAGGAATGATCCTATAGTTTTCCATGATGATTAGACCTCACACTCCCATCAATGGTCTGTGAGCTCCCCATTCTCTTACTTTGCACTAACATATAGCATATGATGCTCAAAATGATGTACAAGAATTCATGAACTTAATTCATTAATATTCTTAAAAAATAAAGAAATGATTGTGGTATGCATTTAGCTTCATCTACTGATTTTAAAGCTTTTAAGGAATGGATAAATCCTGTTATCACTTTCTCTTCATTATTATCTAAGGAAGTAAAATAAGAAAGAGAACATTAAGGCATAGAGATTTGGAGAGACCATAGAAAGCTGCTATAATTCAGAGAAGATGCAATTGTTCTTAGAAAATGCTACCAAAACCTATAGGCACATTACAAGATCACAAAACAGAGGTTAGCAAATAATTCTGGAAAAAAATTATATAAAAAATCCAGTTAGGTTCCCATAAAATATCAACAGTGGATAAACTCCACAATTACTTTTAAATCACATAAAATAAAATTTGATACTGGATTATGAGTTTCTATAAAAGAACAGCTAGCTGCAATGTATGCTTTGTTTTTTTCTATCCATACAACTGCAAAGAACTGATACCCTAGCATGTTTGTGTCCTCTGTTTAAGATGGGGTGTCTGGTAAGATTCTTTCTGGGGGCAGGATGATGCTCACACCTGGTCCCTAGGGAAACAGTAATGAGAAGTGAGTCCTTTGAAAGGTGATTAAATTCTGAGGGTTGCACTATCATAAAAAGGTACCTTTCCGTGAAGGTTAAAGATGCAGGCTATGACGCTTATTCTTCTGTCATAGAAGAACACCATGTTTGTCCCCTCTGAGGATGTAGTCATCTGGGCACCCATCATAACCAGACCAAACAGTATGTTGATCATGGACTCCCATGACTTCAGAACTAAAGAGATGAGTTTCTGTCATTTTTAAACCATTTCATCTGTGATATTTTGTTACACCCACATAAACAGACCAAGATACTAACCAGTGATCTGATTATTTTGATAAAGACTAGCTTTCAATTTTAATTCTACTTACGTGGAGTTAGCGCAGAGGAAAACCCGTAGATTATGAGTTCAATGCTACCAGGTTAATCATGTCAGACACTGAGTACAAGTCACTTGTAAGTCTTATGAATTGTAAATTGGGTGCCCACAAATTCCTCCTCAGGTTTCATAATTTGCTACAGTATTTTGCAAACCTCAAGCAAATATTTGGGCATATTTTTTAGTTCAGTTTAAATGATGTTGTAAGGATCCAGATGGGCAAGCGGAAGAGGTGAATGATGTGATGTCTGGGATAGTCCTGGAGGCAGAAGCTCCTGGGCCCGTGCAGTGCATTTGTCCGTCATGCATGGATGTTGTGTGCCTACCTGCATGTTGTCTGAACTCCATCTGTTAAAAACTCTATGGAGGTTCAGTTACATAGACAAGAAGTTTGGTTATTGACCTTTGGTGATTTCAGCTACTGTGTAATTCATCCCCCAGCCCAGAGTTCAGAATGGTTTTAATTATGTCTTGGTCTTTCTGGTGATGAACCCTCACCCAGAAGCTACCTAGAGACTCCAACAACCAATTATTTCATCAAAATATAGAAGATACTCTAAACATCCTAACAATTCCAGGGGTCTTTTGTTAGGAAGGAGTGATGTAGCAAAATGTTTCTAGCATTCCTTCACTCAAAAAAATCACTGGAACTGTATAAATATGTTATCAAATATCAGGCAAAGACCAAAATAGTCTTTTGTGTATACCACCCCAACTCAGGTCTATATCAATGACAGAGAGTAAAGAAGAAAAGGCAGCCCTTCTGAGAGTGTTAAGGGCTATCTATACAACATAACAAATGTTGGCAGGTTGTGAGTCAGAAATCTTAGAGATCATTAAAATAATATTGAAGAGGACTGCCTGTTGACACATGGCATGGGTGTGTAAGTATGTGATGAAGAGACGGGAGAGGAAGAGAAGCTGAATGGTTTGAGCACTATAAAGAGAGGTGAAACTGGAGATGCAAGGGTAGTGTGTGGAACAGCCTGATGTCAGTAGCCTTTCCTGTCACCTGAGACCATGGTGAAATCCCAGCAGTGCTGCCCCTGAGGACCATGTCTGTGACTGTGTCTATGGACTACCAGTGGTCTATGTTAATGTCTTGGCCCATTTTACCACCAAAGACCATGTGGACATCCCTGGTCTGGGCTGCTACCTGAGACCATGTTGATATTTAAGAGCTGGCCCCACTCTTTACTGCAGCACTTGCGAGAGTAGTGTTCTGCACCTCTTCTGGGCAGCACACCAGAGCTGGCTCTAGTAGCACGAGCACAGATGAGGTCACCCAAAGGACATGAGATCAGGAGGCCTGGCCCTGGTGCTGGTGGCATGGGCACATTTGAGCCGACCCAAAGGGCATGAGATCAGGAGGCACGACCCCACCCCTTGCTAGCTGGGTACTTGGGTGTGCTAGCAGGGACAGTGCTGAAGAACTGGCCTGGTGGTGTGGGTATGAGAGAGATAGAGGGCTGGCCAACCCAGCTAACACTCAGCCCCATATCCAGGGCTCTGAGTTGACCCTCCTCAACATCAACCGCATCTGTGAACTGCTGGAGCCTTTAAAGGGCTCAGTCCTGCAGAGGCAAAGCAGCAGGATCTCCATGACACAGGGTAACAACAGGACAGCTGAGAGGAATCCTGCTGAGGATCCAGTGTGGATGGTGTACAGGAAGCCGGAGGCCTTGCTGACAATGGAGAGAGACAGCTTTGGGTTAAAACCACTGGCTGCTCTTCCAAAAGTCACATGCTCAATTCCCAGCACTACACAGAGGCTTACAACCATCTAGAATTCATTCTGCAGGATCTAAAGTACCAGGAACACATGTGGTACATAGGCATATATGCAGGAAGAACTCATACACAGAAAATAAAATAATTAAAAAATTTTTACAAAAAGATGGGAAAGAGAGGAAGGAAGGAAGGGAGAGAAGGAAGAAGAAAGAAGGAAAGAGAAAAAGAAGAAAAAGAAGGGAGAGAGGGGAAGGGAGAGAGGGGAAGAGAAAGAGAGAGAGAGAGAGAGAGAGAGAGAGAGAGAGAAAGAGAGAAAGAGAGAGAGAGAATGCTAACTTCCAAGGCAAACAGAACAGCTGGAGTTCTTGTATATCTACTAAGGATGCAAAAATCATAATGTCGCATTGGAAAACCGTCTTAAAATTTGTGGTGAAGTTAATAAAACATTTATTATATACCCCATCAACCCTAATTTACTTGAGAAATGGATACCCTGTTAGTGTAAACATTTGTATGTGAGTTCTTGTAAAAAGCTTTATTTATTATAAAACACTGAGATGTCTTAAGTATCCCCATAAATGGAGAATCCACAGCACAGCCCCCAAACAAGTACAATTCATAAAAACTCAAACAAAATAGTCTTAACTAGTCTTTGGAGAGAAAAGAAAATGAGCAGACAGCCTAGAAACTTTCTCAAGCTTGGTCTGTAAATGTTACCCAGAATACATAGGCAGATTTGCTGTCCTCAGTTTTGGGTTAATAGGTGAGACCAACCTGGTCTACATAGTGAGTTCCTAGACAGCCAAGAGTATGTAGAGAAATCTTGTCTCAGAAAACAAAATCAAACAAACAACAAAACAAAAATTCACATAGTGGTGTTTATAAACTATATTACTCATGTCTCCATCACAGAACATGTCCCTCTAACATCCGGTCTGGGAAGGAACTCTAGCAAGAGAATAAGGAGTTTCATGGAAACCATGTACAATATCAATGGAAACCTATGCGGTCCTTAAGCTTCAGGTTTCATCCATCATCATATTCCACTGCTTTTCTCACTTTCATCAGCATTCTGTTCTTCAGATTTCCAAATGCCTTCAGCACACTCCAGTTCAAAGACGACGCTGAAAATCAATGCACACTGTAGCATTCTTTCCATGCCCACAACACCAAGAAGCATCTAAACAAATGCCCCCCCACCCCCACCTCACCATGCTTACTGGTTTCTCTTTTCTTGGTAAAGGGTGATGTTTCTCCTACTTCCAGCTAAAGTAAGCCCTCTGCTTGCTCAATAGGTGCTCACAACCACTACCCTGCCCCTGATTCCACCTCTCTTCTACCCCCCACTACTAGGTCATTCTCTTCAGCATTCTGTTTTTTCAGGAGTCACTTCTCCTCTCTTGAACATCTTGTGTAGGCTTCATTTTCACCTCTAGAAAGCATCTTACTTATCCTCCCCTTCATATTAAAGCTATGTGAGAGAAAGAATATTCCCCACTCTCTCTTGTACTACCTTCAACTTCTCTTCTTCTCTTTCTTTTCAGCCAACAGACTTAGTTATTTATCTTCCCTACACACACACATAATGCTTGGAAATGGCTACTTCCTACATTGTTTCTACTATAGAGTTCAGGAATGAGACAACATCCAGTAAAAAAGATGGAAAAACGCGTCAAGGAAGGTCAAAAACCAAAATAGTGTATTGTTCTAGAGACCAAGGAAGGAAGTAATTTAAAAAACAAGATAATCTGACTCAGAAACCACTAAAGGGAGAACACAATGGGAGAATACAATGAGGACTGGAAAATGGCCACAGAACTGAGTGTCAAAAGGGTACCTTGGCAAGAGTGCATTTTATGGGAACAGTAGAGTAAAGACCTTAATAAAGGCTATCTAAGAGAGAACTGGAAGTGAGGATTGTAGCATGGTACCTGTGGTCGGCTCCTGGTCATTTCTTGTCTGAGAGGCTTTAAGGAATTTTTTTTAAATTAAATCCACAACTGTGACTGTCTACATTGGAAAAATATAAAACTGAATTGGCCACGTGATAAGACGCAGAGGAAAAGCTGTAGGGTAAATCAGCTGAATCCTTTCAAGTCTTTCTCTTTGGATTCACACAATACATGTTCAATCTGCCACAAGAAACTGTGGGAAATCCTGCCAAGTAGCCAAGCTCACAAGAGCCTTAGAGCCCAGGATTTTTTTTCCCTGGGGGCCAGCCATGTGGACAACATCTGACTGATGTACAGCAAAGTCCCAGCTTCCAAGAATGAGAACAGATGAAGCAAAAATCATAAATGTGACCTGTTTAGACTCAGAGTGCCACTCCCACTTAGTGATGACTCCTGAAGTTTCTCTTCCTTGTGAGAAGACCTTCAAGTCAGACCTGTAATGCCACCTCTAGGCTGCACAACCAGAGGAGGTCAACAAGCAAACATGGTGTCCTTTACTAAGGTATCTGTAAAGGGGATAAGAGGAATCCGATGGCAGGTGGAGGAAACATAGTGTGTTATTTTTAGTAGAAGTGAGATTACAGGGTGTGTGAATGCTTATAGGAATAGCACAGCGAGAAGAGAAAAATATAGTCATGTAAGACAGTTGGAAACTTGAGAGGAAGAGAAGGGTGGAACTCAATGCAGAGCAGAAACAAAAATCAGAAAGTGAGTATGTTCTACTAACAAGAGTTCTATGATTAGAACCGATATTATTAAATGTAGAAAAATCAATAACTTCTCTATTTCAGAGAGTCTACACTCACGGTATTCATATGACAAAATCCTAGCTCTAATATGAGATAGGAGAGACTGTATTGGAAACCATCATAAAATAATCACTGACTAGGATAAAATAGACATGTGCAAGAGACAAAAAACCCATCAGTTAATATTCTTAGGATAATGATAAATATTATAATAGAGTATTTTTCCTGAAAGCAATTTAATCGGGGTTACTTGTTCAAATAAACACTGATTTTTTTAAAGAGGGAATTTAAAAGAATAACTAAAAGAAAACACTTTTATTAGCTAAAGAATCCCCAAGTTACCCGAATCAAATTAAATTTATTGATTTACACCAAAATGTAATTAGATTTTGCAGTAGTTAAAAAAATGCAAATAAAATACTTGCTTAGTTTGTGGTAAGCCCTGGGTTAGCTTCCCTCCACTGCGACAAATAAAACGGAATAAATAAAAATAAATTGCAAAGAAATATAGAAAGTGCTCTTTTTAATATTACTTATTTTCTTAGAATAAACATTAATTGTAGGGAAGATTAAAACATACATAGGGAAAATTTAATAACTGCCACTGACCGAGGATAGGCACGGACTGTAGTTCTAGCAATGCTCTTCCATCGTTTTTACACTTAGATTATTTGGTTTAATGTCTGTGACATGCAAAAAGTTTAGTTACAGAACTTAGCCTTTACTCCCCAACAAAATGATTCAACTCTTAAGTACCAAGTAGGACTAACTGTAATAATATGAACTAAAAAATTTTTTCTTTCCCTCTGGCTTCCTTGGCCACCAATTACTTTCCTAATAATTCAGTGGTGTGGAGCTCTGTTGCCCCAGCCCCAGTGGGTCACCATGCATTTGTAACTGAGTTCCCACAGAGACAGCAAACCTTAGGACTCTGTTGCTACATTACCTCCTACGGATAAGTCCCTACTGCATTTTGCAAAACTCAGAAAGGGAAGGAATAAATTAGCCCCCTCCCCAAGTGATATTTCTAAGTAAAGATGCTGGGATCCTATTGAAAGTGAAATTCAAAGAGAATGTAAATGGAGTCTTGGAAGACTGAGTCCACCCAATGCAGGAATGGTGAAGGAAGCGTGTGGATCTCAATCTTTAACATAAATAGAAGATGTTGGGATGAGGGCATGGAAATGTCCCACAGGAAAGAGTGCCAATAAAAATCATTCTCTTACCGAAAGTCTAAGAGGTATTTTCTGATATTGAGAATACAAAGGGGATTGTGTCGAAAAGCTAATCGAAAGTTTGAAAGGAGTATGACAGTTTACCAGTGGAAAAAATGTTTGCACCAAGACACAACAATGAGAATGCTGGCACACACCAAAGTGCTCTCTGGTGTTTTTATTCAAAAGCAAAACCACTTGACTTCCCAGGGTTAAGTGACTTTATATTAGAGAATATGACATTAGCTTTATAATTTCTCATTCATGGATACACTGAAATAGTAACCAACAGCTTGCAAGGTCATCTTTAATCCTACTCCAAACATAGCAGAAGGACTATGACCGTCACGTAGGGTTCTTCTGTCTTCCTCTCATCTTTTGTTCTTTTTATCCCTTTCTTCTATTTCTTATCATTTTCATATCAGCTTAAACAGACTTAAATAAGTATGTAACCAGAATAAAAAATGTTTTGGATTTTCCCTTCTAAAGCTTATTTGATACATTACTTTCATGCCATAAACAGAATTGTATCTTGATTTAGTGAGTGAAAACTATTTCTTTATGGCGGTGCTGACATATACTCAAATCACATACCCCCACCCCCACCCCTCAGTCAATATTTCAGATATTTTTGCGGCAATGACATTCCTGGAAACTGAATTGTAGACTCACAGGCTATGTATGTACAACTGTTAAACTTGGTACATACTACAGAACACATTACAGAGCTTGGCTTCCAAAAGTTCCATGAATTTACTCTTTCTCCTGTGACTAAAGAGATCCCGGTGCTCAGAATTTATATTAGATTGGGGCATTTTTAATACATTTACTTTTGGCTAATCTAATAAGTAAAGTTTTGTATTTTTAATTGAATCACTGAACTGAACAGAATTTGTCCTGGAACAGTAAAAGACCATAGCAAAATTAAGGTTATCTAGCTTAGAGATATTGTTTTTATAGAAATAAGTGCTACTGGAGTCTTATAGAATAGAAAGCAGGGGTTATACCAAAAGTAGGGCAAAGGTTTTAAATTCTGTTTCTGTTTTGCCATAGATGTTCAGTTGCTCATAATAAGCTCTGTGCTGAATGTGCCTTCAACACTGACAACCCAGAAGACAAAGTAGGGACTATGAAATATTGATTAATGGGTAGAATTTATAGTACATGTATATATCATTACTGAGAATGGAAACAGGGGATGAAATGTAAAACCCAACTTAACATAATTTAAAGTAACAACTTATCAACCTTATTCCAAAAATCAGAGTTGAAAGTCATTGTTTTAACTCAATAATAACTTCAAAGCTTAGGACAAACTTTGCAGTTAATTTTATTTTGAAATGACATTTGACTATGTATGGGATTTGGGTGGCATGACTTTTAATTTTTTAATTTGATAAAATTTTAATACGGAGAAAGCGTTAAACTTTCAATTTTTCCAGGTCTTCAAAAGGTCTGATAAACTTCAATCTTCCATTCCCACAAGGCAGCTACAGAAAGGCACAGCGCACTAATTGTTTCCTTTACAAAAGGCAAACATCACGGGCGCCTCATCTCCTTCATCCATTCTGGCCTGCCTGCTCTGCGCTTAAGAAAATAAATCAATCTGGAATTCCCTTAAATTTTATATTACAAGGTGAAAGAAATGGGAATGAATTATAAACCTGATTAGTACATCAATTATACTTCAAAGGGACAGCAACTAAGTCTACTGTGGTATTTGGACATTCTATTTCAGGGAATGATTTTTTGTTCCCTATCTTTCTCATTCTCAGGAATGTTCTACCTCATTCTTTCCAACCACCTGCCCCAAATATGATGCAATGCTGAGCCATTCAGTATAATGTAAAGATAGTGTAGATTTCCGCAGAGTTTTCCATAATCCTGAAAAAACAATTCAACAGATATGATTGGCAGGAATAGCTTTAGAACGAAAAGCAGTCCCTTTGTCAACCGGGCAAGTATCAGTTCACATTTTGCTAAGAAAGTTGACCCTCTATCTACGACCACTCTCAATATCAACTTCTTCAGAGAAGAGTCTGCCTTTCAACTCTAATTCTAAAGTCCCTGCCTCAGAATTGACTTATCTCCAATTGCAATCTTTAAATGTATGCTTTACACAAGTGGACAAAAGTGAGTAAACGTATGCACTTCATTCCCTTTTACTCAAGAAGCATCTATGAAATCTCTAAAGAAAGGAAAAAAAAAGAAAGGAAAAAAACCAGGGTGCAAGCATACACAGCCAGGTTGTTTATATCATTTTGTGATAAAGACACTATCCTAGCATAAGGGCCTGGATTCATCCAACGATGATTAAAATATATTTGCATTATTTATATTTATACAACATAATGTTGGGAGAATCATTGTCCTCCAGCTATTCACCTTAATCTTGCTAAGATAGGACACCGAAATTCCCAAGCGTAAAAAATAATGTTGGAACGATGCCTGATTTCCCAGGATCCTCCCATACCCTTCAGCTTTCATGTACTTTCCATTTCTCCCTTGCTTTTCTTCCATTCTTTTTGTCCTTTATGCTCTTCTTCTTATCTTTCCTAGTGAAATAAAGACAGCATAAGTTAATTCCTGTATCTACACACACATACACACATATAAGTATGCATGCATGCACGCACAAGTGCACACACACAGATACCCACAAGCTCACACAGAGATAGGCACACGTGCGTGCACACACACACACACACACACGCACACACACACGTGCACATATACACACACTCCAAGAATTTAAAATCATAAATTTTTTTTGTACAAATACCACTCGTAGAAATTACTACAAGCAGAAATGTCACTTGAGATGGACCTTTGAGGGTTAAACTACCCTACTCATTTTAATCTGCTTTCTCTGCCCTCTGGTCTGAATCAAGAACCTATCACCACAGAACCACCGTGAGCTAATTTGTCATGCGTTCTGCACTGTGATGGACTAAAACATCTGGAACCAGGAGCTAAAATAAATACCTGCCTCATTCAGGTATTTCAGCATAGCAATAAACAAATTAACTGGTATGGTAAATGGGTAGCAAGAGTGGGACCATTGCAATGATTAAGCTTTCCCACATTTGTATGAAACCTTTGGGTTAGTTTTCAGGAAGAATGTAGGAGACTTTAGAGATGTAGACTAGAAGCCCTAGAATTCTGTCATCAGAGCTTGATAGGTGACAATGGAGTGAGTGGAGACTAAAGCTCTGATAGGAGCCTGACAGTGAATACTCTGCTCATGTGTTTTCACAGGATATTAGGCTCCTATAGGAAACAGGACTAGAGGTCTTCTGTGCTGCAGTCTGACAAAGGATCTGGCTAATGTTTCCAAGGAAGAAACACTATCAATTATCAGATATAGCTGGCTGTAATGCTTACGAATCACAGGTGTGATCTGCTTGGCAAGCGATTTCTCAGTGGAGCAATGGCAGCACTGCATCTCTGGGAAATGGAGAGTTATCTAATCGAACTTAAGTTCCATCAATAGGGAGGAGTCAATACCTGGCACTGTGAATCCAGCCAACTCCCCATAGCAACAGAAGTCATAGACCCTAGAGGAGAACCTAAAACTGCCTTTTCCCTAAAGCAATATTTTCCTAACTGCATTCTAAATGCTTATTTTTACACCTATAAGTGAGTGGGTCTCTCATCCCTCACCAAAAACAAAAAAGGCTTCATTTTGTAGCATATAAAGACTATTATAAAATTTAATTTTAAAAATGTTTTAGAATTCCAAACACAAGTACTGCATTTGCAGTATTTCAAACCCTCTCCCGACTACTTCCATGTCTCTTCCCAATCCCTTTCAAATTCATGACCTCTTCTATAATTGTTATTGTTATATGTTGGGGAAGAGCGCTGTGAAATTTCCCTTATCAAAGTTACAACTCTTCTTCTATCAATGTAGTGATTATTCCTACCCACAATTAGTTAAAAATGCAGAGACTAGCCGACTGTGGGTTCTCTAACCTAACTGGTACATCTACAAAGCAACCTGTATACATATGGCTCAGGGAACATTATGGAAAAGAGTGGCGAAAAGATTGTAAAACCAGAGGATCTAGTCACCTGCTTTTAGGTAGTGTCTCCTATATGTGCCAGGGAAGTTGCATGTGTGAAATCTTAACAATATGGTTGCTTAAACAAGACCCAATAATCACCACGCCTGTCAACATTCCAACCCTGATAGGGGGAATTCCACAATGCTCCACCCCAATATACAACAGTAATTACAGAAGCAGTCATGAACCTGAGGGGGAGTGGAGGAGAGACATGGGTGGATTGGGACAGGGTTTGGAATAATATAAATATAATAATTATGCTTAGAATTCTAAAACATTGTTAAGTTTAAAACAATTAAGCAATGTCTGGCTACATTCTGCCCGTGCTCTTCAGGTTTGGGGGGACAGAATGGCATGGGTTTACTGAATTCCACCGCCGCCCATCCCCACCCCACATGCACACATATAGGGTACTCCATTTTCGGTTTATGGTGCTATTTAGAAGGATGTAGAGCCCACGTGATGTGGGGATTGGCTGACCTTTGAAGTTGTTCCCTGGTCTCACATGTGAGCTTCATGGATCCCACTAATGCAAGCAGGGTCACCATGTCATAAACATTTACACCGTCCATATTATCATAAAGCGAAATTTCTAAACTCTTAAGCCAAACTCCACTTTCCATGAGTTGCTTCTGTTGGTTATTTTGTTTCAGCAGTTTGAAGAGTAACTAGAACCAAATTTTCTTTTCTTCCCTACTTGCTTTGCTATCTCCAAAATAATAACACTCCCTCTTTATCACTTGTATGTGGTTACTCATTGTAGAGTCTGCTTCTTGTAGTAGCCAAAATAAGTTGTAGGAAAAGTAAAACAAACACTTATTTCTGCACACATGGTGATAAGACTGTGAGGAAGGGTTTCCAGACCCACTATCCTTGCAAGCTTTTTGAGGAATGGTTCTGTATAAAACTAAGGGTGAGCAGCTGAATTCTCATTTCATAATTCCCTAGAGATGGCTGCACAATATAAGGTATATAGCAATCTTGATGGAAGAGCCATTGGGTGTATGATAATTGGGTTTCGTCATGTGAACACAAACTGGCGTCATAAGAAAGGAGGGAACTTCAAGGGAATAAATGCCATCATCAAATTAGCCTACAGGCACGTCTGTGTGGCATTTTCTTGATTGTTGATGGATGAGGGAAGACCCAGCCCATGGTGGGGTTGCACTCTGGGGCAGCTTGTCCTCGGAGGCATACTTGAACGTGAGCCAGTATGTAAGTAGAAATCTCCATAGGCCCCAGATCTTAGTCCCTCCTTTACTTCCTACTCTGATTTCCTTCAGTGATGGATGGTTAGCCTGAAGTGTAAGCTGAAGTAAACTGTCTGCTGTAAGTTGTCTTTGTTTCATGTTTTCTTATAACATCAGAAACCAAGCTAGAACAGAGAGACAAACTATCACTGAGCAAAGACCAATATTTGTGTGACTCTGGCCCGGGCATTTTGTAAGAAAATTCCAAAAGAACTCTCATCTATTTTTAAAAGATTTATTTATTTTATGTATATGAGTACACTGTGGCCGTCTTCAGACATACCAGAAGATGACATCAGATCCCATTACAGATGATTATGAACCACCATGCGGTTGCTGGGAATTAAACTCACTACTTCTGGAAAAGCAGTCAGTACTCCTGACCCTTGAAACATCTCTCCAGCCCTAGAGTTCTGTTTTTGAGTTTTACTCATGTTACAAAGATTAGCAAAACAGAATGAACAGCATGAGGCCTCCCTCCTCTAAAGGAAACTGAATCTATTATGACAATTACTAAAGACAAGAACAATCTAGGCTTAGAACATCTCTCAACTTCATGACAAGAAAGTTTATTAATCAAGTTGTTACTCCTTCTCAATCATCTCAAAGTGCATCATATATTCCTTGACAGAGGCTTTTGTTCTAATTTGTTGACTTACTTCCGCCACTTGTTCACTAATTGTCATAGTACTGTGGGCTCATCACCTTGCATTGGTCTGATCAAGGTAGCCTCTCAGTGAATGATCTTCTGTTGATCGATTTGTACAGTGATGAATTGGATCTCCTGCTTATGTTCTCAGAGTCGGAGGGCACGCCTCTCTCATCCATCAGTAATCACGAAGCCTGAGAACCCCCGTGAGCATATGTCATATCCATCCTTTCCTCCTTAGCTCTCCTGTATAGCCCAGGATAAAGGACACAGCCTCTCTTGCTTAAACTTTTTTTTTAAGGTTTATTTATTATATATAAGTACACTGTAGCTGTCTTCAGGCACACCAGAAGAGGGCATCGGATCCCATTACAGATGGTTGTGAGCCACCATGTGGTTACTGGGATTTGAACTCAGGTCCTCGGGAAGAGCAGTCAGTGCTCTTAACCGCTGAGCCATCTCTCCAGCCCTTGCTTAAACTTTTACAATTCGAATCTCGTGTCTACCACTGATGATTTCCAATGTCCATCTGTTCTCCCAACTCTGGTCTTTCTAATACTCAAGCCTGAGCATTCCACTCCCTCAGATCTTGGCGTTCACCTTCACACTTCCCTAAGTTCATTTCCTCTCACACTGTATGTTTCAGCATGAATAAGCAATGACTGAACATGACAGTTCTCGGTTTCTTTACATAATCACCCGCCTCTTTCTGGAATGTCCCTCTCACAAATGCCAGAGTGTCTAAGAAACTCCTACTTATCTCCTAGCCTCAGAATGTTTCCTCTAAAGCCTCCCTCACAGTCTTAGTTTATCACCCCACTTCAACTGCCAATGTATGTTGGCTTTGAAGTTGGAACAGCATTTCATCTAGTATTTCTTTACCTCTAAACTGTGAATTTCTCTGGAATGGAATTTCTCTGTCGCCGTATCTGTTCTTTACATTGCTGAAACTTGATTATAACAGGTGGAGGAAGCTTTGTACAGGTAAGCCATTGGTTCATTTCGGTTGAACACAAGGTAAGATGAAAATCAAATACCCATGTCCTTGACAAATTAATCCACCCCCTCATTCACTGACTACATTCTTTTTGAATATAGGTAGACTACTATAATGAGCTAGTGGGGCGGGAAGCCTAGTAAGACCTGAAGCCACCTGTGACCGAGGCATGCTGAAAGCCAAGCTCACTCACCTCAGCATTCTGCTTAAAGGCAATGATGTAAACATAATAAAAACAATAACAATATCATCTCACACCTTTATAACGTAACCACTTTTGAAGCACTTATCATTGTACAATACATATATCATATTTTTAAATCATATAAAAATTTGGGAGAGTCTCCTGGGTTATAATCATCCCTTAATTATTGACAACAGAACTGAGGTTTAAGAAGATTAAGTAACCTGCCTGAGATGACCTGCCATGATAGAGTGCAAAAACACTCTGCTCCTTACCCTTGCCTGTTCCATGCCTCTAGCCATACACTTTGCTGCACCTCCCAGTCTGACTGACACAGCAGCCTCATGACTTGTCTTGGTTAATGGGATATGAGAGGGAACAAGCATTCAGAGGCAGGACAAGCCTTCATACAAGAGGACTTGCTCACACTTGCTCTCCTGCCTTCACCACTCCATGGACAGGACCTGTCTAGGCTAGCCTGCTACCCCAGAAGCAGGAGAAAGAAAGAAACACTAGAATAGATACCAGTAACCTCTGTCATCCCAACCAAGGCTTCGTAGGAAGGAAGCAAACATGTAGAAAAATCCAACTAAGACTGAAAAGCTGACTAAATTGCCATTCCTCAGACACAGGAAGTAACTATACCTTTGTTGTCTTAAGCCACTATATTTGGAGGCTGTGGTTTATAAAGTGTTATTTCAATAATCCACCAGTGTACAAAATCAAAAGCTAAAGGTAAGGAACATAAAGAACAAAGTCTTCTTGTTGAATTATTTTCTGTAGATATTGGTTATAAAGAAGAGGTATGCAATGCTAAATGACATAGCCAACTGAAATTGCTCTTTTATTCATTTTTTTCTGTAGATTGACCATCTGAAATGACTATTATTTTACAGCACAGGAATGTCCATACTGTTCATTAGATAGATGAAAGTAACTTCTCAAGGGAGGTTAGGTGGGACTTCCTGGGTCAGAAATGGCAGGAGAGAAAAAGCTGGACAGAGAAGTCAGAAGCAATTAAAAATGATTAGTCACCCCAAAATGGTCACAAGGCCAGAGGCATGAACTAAAATACAGAACTGGGTAGAGATTGTCCAACAGAATCAGGGTGTGAAGATAGGAGAAGAGGAAGACATATTATTTTATAGCTTAAGTAACAAAGAAAAATCCTAACAGCAGAAATATGGCTCCCAGGACATGAGAATACAATGTTCGTCCTGGAGCAAGCTAGTTTCAGGATAGGACAATGATCTCCTTGGTGCTGTGAGGTCGAAGAAAGGGACCAGAAAAAAAAAAAGATACAGGTTGCATGGAATGCAAATTGATGGGGTCCGACAGATAAAGTGTAGTCCTTGGCGATGCCAAGATTAGATGGGTCAGAGTGCTAGAGACCTATAAACTGGGCAGGAAAAAATTAGCTCATCTTCTCTAGTATGAATCTGATTTATTGCAAGCTGCTGTCAGGGTCAAGCACATTCCTAGCACCAAGGTAAGGTCGTAAAGCTGCACACACCTCTCTAATTGCTTTGTTTACTTACAGAGTCACTGGTAGTGATGGCTCGGGATGGCTATGGTTGTGTCAGGCTGAATCCTTGCTGTGCTCCTTAGTGGTCTTGCACTTTGTCAGGACTTTGGTGCATTGCTCAGAATCTCTTTTGTTAGGATAATATGGACTCAGTGGGCTTTACACTTATGATTCTAATATAACCATGTGCTCTTCTGTTTCGTGGGCACCAAACTCTACTGAAGTAAACAGAGATGATCTTCATGTTTCTGTAGTCTCCATGGATATTCTGAAATAAACAGGTGGCTTCAATAAGACAGACTTTAATCACTGCACTTATGTAAGTGGGAGCTACAAACGGAAAATTTTAGTATTTGTTTTCTGAACCACTGTTTAACTTACAGGTTAATGACAATAAGAGACTTAGCTTCCCAATGTTAAAATTAAAATTGGAGCAAAATATTACTAATGATATCATACAATACATAATGGTCTTGAAGAAGTGACAGATAATACCAAGAATAGACAAGAATTAGGAATAATAACTCTCTGACAAAACTATAGGACCGTAAGTCCACATAACCACTATTAGAGAATGTCAACCAAGGGAGCTTATGTCACTACTAATCCTGGGTTTAAATTCAACAGAAATTTACTTGCATTTACTGCGTAGAGGGAGGTTCACAGTATCAATATTTATAATAGAAAAACTGGAAATAAACTGTCTCTATCAATAATCAAATTGATAATTGTTTTTAAATGTAACATGTGAAACAGTATGCATTGATAATCTAAAGTGTACATTATGCTCACAAACTAAGACGGCCAAAAGGAGTGCATCCCATGAGATTTTCCCTGTATCCAATTCAAATGCAGGTCAAGTGAATACAGGATGAGCAGGGATAGTATTGGTTCTCCTGTGGAAAGAGGCAGTGGGATCAGGGCTTGACAGGCAATGGCCTTACTTCATTTGTTGAATTAATCACTAGCTTCATCGGTATCATTAGGTTGTGAAGAGTCCCTGAGCTTTATACTTGAAATTTGTGTGCACCCTTCCATATATGCCTACTCCAATATGTATTTTAAGAACTGAATTTGCACTCCAAATCAAACTATTGTGATTTGATGGAAATGTAGCTGTCTTCCAGTTGCTGAAGTAGAAAAGTATTGTTACTAGAAAATTATCCTCTAGTTGTATTTAAAAATAGGGACATGGGTACATTTCATGTCTCCTTACATGAATGAGTTAAGTAATCAGGTAAGGTGATTGACCGGAAGGAAGGAAACTTTGTAAACTATAAAAATGTAGATTTGGAAGTATCCTAGGGGGACAAAAATAAGTGTGGTTTTCATTCTAATTTTTAAATGATTCTGCACTGTTAATGAGTAGCTCCCTTTGCAAATGATAGCCATGTAAGTGTTTTAGATCAAGTTTTATAAAAGCAGGTTTGTCAATTACATAACGATCTTTAATGTACCCAGATTGTTGCTTTTGTTTCGGAAAACAGAAAATTGCATGATAGCTTGTAAATGGCACAGTTAATTTCACAGGCTGGCAATGCTTGCAAAGCGAAAGGTCTGCATACAGTGCAGGAACTCACATTTAATAGCATCAAATGATACATAATTTGAATCGCTCAACCACATTTTTAGAAATTAATCACTGAGTGTCAGAGTCTTTCCATCCCGCATGACTCACTGCATCAAATGAAAACTGGTTCTTTTGCTGTAGCTCTGCTAATCAGTAATAGTCGGTTCTTTTGGTTTAGCATTTCAATCCAGTGCTCAGCATCTGGAAACATTTGGAAAGGTCAGGTTGCTACTCCCTTAGTCAATCTAGTAAAGTTTCAAAGTTCCTAACGAGTTTCCTTGTGCCTGCTGACATTCTTAGAATTACCTTCAGAAACCAATGGGAACTTGCTTGTTAGATTAAAAATTGAAAGCACAGGTTAGCAAAGAAAATTGGGACGTATAGGCTGGATTGTCCTCCTCTCTCATTAATACGATTCCCCCTGTGTCTCAGTTCTTTCGTAGGGTCTCCATAGAACTTTGAGAATGTATAGTTATTGGTGGAATGAAGAACAATACCTGGTGTATTATAAGATGACTAACTATAGGTTGGTTGTCTCTGTACCCTTATAACAGACACCGATGACAACCAACTTCCTAGAAGAAAAGGCTTGCTTTAGTTCCCAATTTTGGAGGTTCTAGCCTGTGACTAGATCACCTGTGACAATCAAAACTCAATTTGCCTTCAGCCAGAGCCAAATATGAACTGGAAAGTAGGAAGAGAGTGAAATGGTGTAGATTTTCCTCCTGAGGCAGATGATTGGAGAGCTGTTTGCTATTCTGCCTTCAGGACTCCTTCAAGACATCTGTACCATCACCAAACAACTTCTTAGGCTTTACAGGAAAAAAGCTCGGGTGCAAAAGTTTTCTTCACAGAGTATGCAGCTGCCACCTGGCAATTTGGGCTTGCTGTCACGAAGGCAGGAGAGTCGCTGTCTGCCGTGTGCGTCATTAGAACATGGCTGTGAGAAGGATTTTGACTTGTAAGAGAAATGAAGAAGGCAGCAGAACTAAAGATGGGAAAAACGATAAGCCTTCAGGGGAATGAATATCATGTTCAGATATGCTTTGGAAAGGACTGTGTGATGTTGTGGTGTCTCCCTGTTTAGGACATCCTGGTCCCCATTCGGTTAATAGAAGAGCAAGATTGCTAGACTTCAATGGTGAGCTACTGAATCTCGTCTCCTTTCTTTCTGGCCACAGAACTCTTTTCAGCTTATGAACAGGAACTGATGAAGGAAAGAGCTAGGGCATTAGTTTCTCTGAGAACACCCCAAATCATTGATGGATGACACCTGCTGGCTAATGATTCTACTCTCGTGACTTGAGCAGCAGGAGGTAGTGAGTAATGATCTTTTAATTTCTGGCCCTTCATTGGGATATAACTGTGTGTGTGCGTGTGTGTGCTTGTGTGTGTGTGTGTGTGTGTGTGTGTGTGTGCTTGTGTGTGTGTGTGCTTGTGTGTGTGTGTGTGCTTGTGTGTGTGTGTGTGTGTGTGTGTGTGTGTGCGTGCGTGTGTGTACTCTCTGCCAGCTCCCAGTGTCCCCAGCACACTGCAGCTCCAGCTGCCTGCAGCCTTACTTGGCTGCTTCTCCCTGATTGTTTCACTTCCCTCCCTTACCACCAGCTTTCCCACGGACCACTGCCAAGCACACCACTTTCCTTTGAATTCTATTTGTGAACTCTGTTTGTTTCTGAAGAAAGCCAAAGCAAGGAGGTCTGGTGGCATGCGCTTGTTTTGCTGTCATGTTGGGTCCCAGGAAGCTAGCCTGGGAGGTACCGGAGCCATGGGGAGTCTAGTTCAAGTTATCATCTGCTGGGGAAGGACACCGTCTCCAGCTACACACAAGACCATTGAGACTTTTCCCTTCCTCATGAACAGGCATAGGGTGCGAAAGCTTTCCAAAGGACAAACGACAGAGCATATCCAGGTGGCGTTTTGTGGCTTTTTATTTTTTTTTGTTTTTGTTTATCTATTTTTTTGGTCATTTACTCATGGTGGCATTAAATATTGCATGGTAATTCAAAGCTGCATGGAGTGCAGTTTACTTGTGTATTATAATCCAGTAACAAATAATTTACAATACCTGCTTAAAGGCATTAAAAAGAATATATATTCTTCATATATTTTCTTCTGAATCTGGAGGATTCCGTTTGAAGCTGGACAGGCCACAAATAAGTACTCCTACAGAAGAAAACACACCTGTCTTCAGTCGTAAACTTAATCATGTTGCCAATTGGTAAAATAACATGACTTTTACTGTAGTGCTTGGATCTGTGTATGTTTGCTTCAAAACACAAGCAGAAAAGGTTTTACATAATGGATCAATCCAATCTATCAATTGTAAAGGAGTACAGAGAAAAACAAAGGTTCAAATCATCAGTGAGCAGCCAGAAAGGGTGTGTTGTCATTAGTGTATACAAATGAACATTTATTTAATTTTTTGAAATCAGATTCAGACTTTTGACAAAACATACAGCTTTATAGGCTTTTTTAGAACTCAAGAAAATTTATGAAGCCTTTTTGTCCTATTTCATATTTTTATAGTTTCCTGATCAAAGATTATATTCATTTTTATTAGTTATCCACATAGTCATTTTAGAAAGAGGTTTTTAACAGTATAAAGATGACTGACATAAAAAGAAAAATCTCCTTTAAAGGGGACACAAATAAAATTTGAAGGAGCCATCTAACTTTAAATAATTGGCATTACGATAATTATGGTAACATTGCAGAGTGAGAGCGTTGGAAAGGAACACAGTAAACCATGACAGAATTAATTACATATATGCTGTTCATATACACGGAGCTTGTAGTCTGGATGATGCCTGAGTCCACACCCTCTGCAGAGCCTCTCAAGTGATGCTGGTCTCACCCACAGAACAGGCTTTGGCCACTTACACAGGAGCAGCTAGATACAGGTTCTCAAAAACGTGCTCATGCTTTATCCCACTTTGTCTTTTATTGACAGCACTGTAGCCTAGATTTGCTGTTGATTCTGTGGCTGGATTTAAGAGAGACCAGGAGCAGAACTAAGTGGTCTCATATAAGGCTGTGCTAGAATCTCTGGCTTCCAACAAACCACCATCCAAGAGGAGTTGTTGGAAAAAGTCCAAGAGAATTTCCTGGCAGCCTTCCTAAGAGCAGATTCACCCAACAGACCCATAGACTAGGAAGTTAGTAAAAGATGAGAAAAGACTTCAAATGATCCAGCAGTGAGGTCATGCATTCTTTAGCCTTAGGATAAATGTGGGATACATGTGAAACGTGGGGTCATGGTCATTCAGGTCATCCTGACCCAACAGAGCATGCCTCTGTGAACTCAGTGATGCCATAAAGATAATAAAGAACTTCCATGCGAAGCTCTTTTCCTGTTTGTTACATTTCTAACCTGGAATGTGTGGCGTAAGTGACCAAGGATGTCCTGTGCTGTTCTTGCTGTTCAGATTGTCATGCTCACCAGTACTTCTCACTGCACAAAAATGGTTTGCTGTAACCTTCTTCTTCTTCTTCTTCTTCTTCTTCTTCTTCTTCTTCTTCTTCTTCTTCTTCTTCTTCTTCTTCTTCTTCTTCTTCTTCTTCTTCTTCTCTTCTTCTTCCTCCTCCTCCTCCTCCTCCTTCTCCTCCTCCTTTTCCTTTCTTTTTTAATCTATAAAACCCAAAAGTCATCTTGGAAACACTTATTCTAGACAATTAGAATTATTATTTTCTCCCTGATGGCATTCTGCATTCTGGCATGAATAAACTCTTTGTTCTTAGACTTGATATCTTGGTGTGTCTCAACTTTCATGTTAGGTCCACAGTGATTGATTTAAAACAGAAGAGTTTTACCATCTTGAAGGTATGGAAAAGACCATTTTAAACTTGGTGGACAAAACAGCATCGTGAATCTGCATCTTTTAATGGCCAGGCACAGTGACACAAAACTGCTATCCCAACTATTTGAGAAGCTGAGGCAAGAGTTCACTTGAACCTGGGAGTTAGGATATTGCCTGGAAAACAGAAGCATACTGTCTCGATAATTAAATAAACTTATTAAAATTGCATTAAGAAGAAACTATGCTGTTTCCCTGGTTCCACTTGAAAATCATTTTCTTCCCACCTTTTCATAAAATGTTGCTTATAACACCATCTTCAGACACTTAATTATTGTTTTCCACGTATTTCTACATGCATATAGGTAAATTATATTTACCCATTCGCCTTTGAACATGACTTTAATTCAAGTGTTCCAACCATGGACACTAAGAGTACTGAGAAGGAGAATTTTATTCCAGCCAAATCTTCTACAGAAATAGCATAGTTTTATAACAAATATAGGGTTAAGTTTCAATATGGAATGAGCTATGTTGCATATTAACCAAAGCATCAGATTTTTATTAGAAAGTAATCTTAAGATATACTAGTGATACTCATTTACAATGGGTATTAAATATACTGTGTTGTTAATATATTTCAGCATAATTTTATAAGCTGATGCAAGTGAATACATATGACTACACTATTGCTATGCCTTTCTTGCCAGCACTTGAGGATGATTTAAAATGCATATAAGATTTATATATATATATATATGTATATATATATATGTATATGATTATGACACAGACATAAGAAAAATTTCCAATTTCTCAGCTGATGGCAACATACTCCTAGGAATGGAAACAAAGAACTTATAGTCTTAGAGCCATGTTGTGCAATATGTTAACCACAAATAAGTAGGACACACTCGCGATAAGACTAGTCTGAATTGAGCTCAACTTTGAAGGGAAAGAACATACACAATTACAAAGACATACATGAAAAGAAGTAAAAATGTGTTTTAAAAATATTTTATGCATTACATGTTAAAAAAGTATTTACTATAGTAAATTGCAATCAGCATGAACATTAATTTATCCATGTTGGCCTACTCTGGTGCTACATGCCTGTAATCCCAGTACTTGGGAGGTTAGGTCAGATAGGCAGCTAGCTCCAAGCTATCTATCTTGGGCTATGTAACAATTCCAGGCCAATATGTACAGAAAATGAGGTCTGACCCAAAAAGTGTTTGTCCTTATTCATTTTTAAAATTTAACTATAGAAATGTCTTTGTATTAATCAGCACTGGTCTAGACTGCCTGCCCTACAATGAAATGTGTCATGGAAATAAGTATGTTAATATTTACATGGGATCTTAGAGAAACTGACTCAATAGAGAGTATGCTCACAGTCAAGAAAATAGTGTAAATTTCCCTTAGAGTTTAATTTTTTAAAAGGGCAACTAAAGCTTGATGTATAGCTTTTACCTTTTATTATTGTTCATATAAAGTAGTTTACAAGAATTTAGTTTTCTCTTTTTAATTTTTTATTTCTTTTATTGCTATTGCATTTTCTATTTATTTGCATTTCAAATGTTACCCCCTTTCCCGGTTTCTCCTCAACAAACCCCCTAACACTGATACAAAGTGTCTCAATTCAGGTTTCTGTTACTGTGAAGCGATATCACAGTAACTCCTATAAAGCAAAGTCTTTAATTGGGAGTAACTTACAGTTCAGAGACTTAGTCCATTGTTATCATGAAGGAAAGCACGACACTGCGCAGACAGACACTGTACTGGAGACAGGGCTGAGAGCTCTACATCAGAATCGACAAGCAGCAAGAAGAGAGAGTGACCCTGGGCCTGGCTTGAGTTTCTGAAAGTTCAAAGCCCACTCCCAGTGACACATTTCCTCCCAGTGAGGCCACACTTCCAATAATAATGCTACCCCTAAGAATTTATGGGGGCCATTTTCATTCAAACTACCACGTAAAGTTACAAGGGATTGGAGATACAGGAATCATTAAGAAGTATAAACGTCTTTTTATCTTGGGGGTTTTTGTTTGTTTGTCTGCTTTATTTTAGGGGATTTTGGACTTTGGTTCTTTTGAGATGAGGGTCTCATTATGTAGTCAAGGCTTGACTTTAACTCTGGTTCTTCTTGTCTCAGCCTCCCAGGTGGTGGGATTATAGGCATGTAGCACCCAACCTGATGTCATCGTGTTAAATACTGCTTCAACATTTGTCTATACGATAAAGTCTTTTTTAAAAAAATAAGAGGAAAGTAAAATTTGAAATTAATTATTACTGCCTTGTTTGCTGACCTCTTTGTTAGATTTTAATCATTTCAAGATCAAATGCACTGACATTAAGAAGCCTCTAGAGTGAC
The DNA here is from genome assembly GCF_021556685.1 of Rattus norvegicus. NCBI lineage: Eukaryota > Metazoa > Chordata > Mammalia > Rodentia > Muridae > Rattus > Rattus norvegicus. Next base: position 125,277,226 of record NC_141536.1, read on the forward strand.
ATTGCCTGCTAAGTAAAGAGACAACATTCTACTGAAATATGAACCTGGATAAAGTGTTTTGAAAAGAATTAGTATAAAGAAAGATCATGGGAGAGAACTGCATGAAAATCAAGGCAGGATAGTTGAGTTTAATTTTAAAGAATTAGGAGGTAGCATATTACGTAACTTTGTGAGACATCATTCCAAGGTTTAAAAATCTTTGAACAATCTTGCTCATGATATATATTGCAACTTCTATTATCACCACTACCATTCATCAAATGATAATTCTCATTTATGGTTTGAGACCAGTCCCATCAATTTTATTAAAACTCCTCCATTTCTAGGATAGATTGTTCAGAATAGTTTATTTCCAATTGCTGTGACACAATCACAAAATGAAGGTATTCAGAAATTCTCATAAGAACATATCCTGATGATTTAAACATCCCCCCGCCCCCACCTGATCATTTGTTTTTGTGAGTTCTGGTATTGAAGTACTTTATAGAGCAGTATTTTATGCTTTGCCATTGTCCCATTAGCAGCCCAGACCACATCTTTTGTTATGGTTTTGTCATGTACTTGGGTTACAAATTTCCATTATGTCAGGAAAATTATTATTTTATACTTTACACATAAATTCTCCTTTAAATAAAATAAGACAGCAAGAAAAGATAAAAGAAAAAGGGAATTTTAGACCTAAATAAGCTGTACTTCTGACTCACCCCACCTTCCTGTGTCCTGTCATCTGAGAAGCTGAGAATCAGTGAAATGAGAATATTAAGGTATCTAAGACTTATCAGCCTCAAATGAAACCTATTTAAAATATTCTGTCATACCTCATTGACTTTTACCAAACCAAAATAGAAAGTTAGGAACCATAGTGAGGCCAGCATGAGGAAAGAAAGCCCCTGGCATTAACTATCTGATGAAGTATAATTGGCCAAATCATTCATTTCCTCTTAAGGTACCTGTCACATTCTTCTAAATTATAGTCAGGATTCTTTTTCTTGGACTATTTAATAAATTCCCTCAAGATAGAGGCATTGCCTAGAATAACAATTTGTGGTATTTGTAGACTAAATGGAATATTTTAATCATTTTTGCACGCTGCCTCAGCTATTGGACTCTACAGAAAAAAAAATCAATAAAAATGCTGATAAAGATTGAGCTTTACAGCAGCAGCCACTCTGGGAAGTTGGGAATTTCGTCAGATGTAAGCTCCTCGGTTTTTCCCATCCTGGCAGAAAACAGAAAAAACAGAACCAGAATAGAAATTAGAATAAAATATGCCAGTGTGGTCTTCTATGTCTTTCTTTTTAAGTCCAGTGTCTTATCATATACCTAGCATGTATTTCTTATTAGTATCTATTTAGGAAATTTATTTATAAACATTTATACATATGTCATCTTTCCTGTGTTGGATACCAATCTTTTCTATTTCTTTCACCTCATAAATCTGGGTTTTAAGTGTTTATGAGCCAGTGAATTGAGAAAAGTATTTTCAAGGTGCAAATATCTTTGATATTCATTTACAGATGATAACATTTGTCATTTAATCATCTTCTACTATGCATTGGATTTAACATACCTGAATTTGATTTTTCATAAGGTAACAAGTTAAAGATAGTAATATTTGGTTTTTAAATTTTTTTCCTCCATCTTTTTTTTTTTTTATTAACTTGAGTATTTCTTATATACATTTCGAGTGTTATTCCCTTTCCCGGTTTCCGGGCAAACATCCCCCTCCCCCCTCCCCTTCCTTATGGGTGTTCCCCTCCCAACCCTCCCCCCATTGCCGCCCTCCCCCCATAGACTAGTTCACTGGGGGTTCAGTCTTAGCAGGACCCAGGGCTTCCCCTTCCACTGGTGCTCTTACTAGGATATTCATTGCTACCTATGGGGTCAGAGTCCAGGGTCAGTCCATGTATAGTCTTTAGGTAGTGGCTTAGTCCCTGGAAGCTCTGATTGCTTGGCATTGTTGTACTTTTGGGGTCTCGAGCCCCTTCAAGCTCTTCCAGTTCTTTCTCTGATTCCTTCAATAGGGGACCTATTCTCAGTTCAGTGGTTTGCTGCTGGCATTCGCCTCTGTATTTGCTGTATTCTGGCTGTGTCTCTCAGGAGAGATCTACATCCGGCTCCTGTCGGTCTGCACTTCTTTGCTTCATCCATCTTGTCTAATTGGGTGGCTGTATATGTATGGGCCACATGTGGGGCAGGCTCTGACGGGGTGTTCCTTCAGTCTCTGTTTTAATCTTTGCCTCTCCCTTCCCTGCCAAGGGTATTCTTTTTCCTCATTTAAAGAAGGAGTGAAGCATTCACATTTTGATCATCCGTTTTGAGTTTCGTTTGTTCTAGGGATCTAGGGTAATTCAAGCATTTGGGCTAATAGCCACTTATCAATGAGTGCATACCATGTATGTCTTTCTGTGATTGGGTTAGCTCACTCAGGATGATATTTTCCAGTTCCAACCATTTGCCTACGAATTTCATAAACTCGTTGTTTTTGATAGCTGAGTAATATTCCATTGTGTAGATGTACCACAATTTCTGTATCCATTCCTCTGTTGAAGGACATCTGGGTTCTTTCCATTTTCTGGCTATTATAAATAAGGCTGCGATGAACATAGTGGAGCACGTGTCTCTTTTATATGTTGAGGCATCTTTTGGGTATATGCCCAAGAGAGGTATAGCTGGATCCTCAGGCAGTTCAATGTCCAATTTTCTGAGGAACCTCCAGACTGATTTCCAGAATGGTTTTACCAGTCTGCAATCCCACCAACAATGGAGGAGTGTTCCTCTTTCTCCACATCCTCGCCAGCATCTGCTGTCACCTGAGTTTTTGATCTTAGCCATTCTCACTGGTGTGAGGTGAAATCTCAGGGTTGTTTTGATTTGCATTTCCCTTATGACTAAAGATGTTGAACATTTCTTTAGGTGTTTCTCGGCCATTCGGCATTCCTCAGCTGTGAATTCTTTGTTTAGCTCTGAACCCCATTTTTTAATAGGGTTATTTGTTTCCCTGCGGTCTAACTTCTTGAGTTCTTTGTATATTTTGGATATAAGGCCTCTATCTGTTGTAGGATTGGTAAAGATCTTTTCCCAATCTGTTGGTTGCCGTTTTGTCCTAACCACAGTGTCCTTTGCCTTACAGAAGCATTGCAGTTTTATGAGATCCCATTTGTCGATTCTTGATCTTAGAGCATAAGCCATTGGTGTTTTGTTCAGGAAATTTTTTCCAGTGCCCATGTGTTCCAGATGCTTCCCTAGTTTTTCTTCTATTAGTTTGAGTGTGTCTGGTTTGATGTGGAGGTCCTTGATCCACTTGGACTTAAGCTTTGTACAGGGTGATAAGCATGGATCGATCTGCATTCTTCTACATGTTGCCCTCCAGTTGAACCAGCACCATTTGCTGAAAATGCTATCTTTTTTCCATTGGATGGTTTTGTCTCCTTTGTCAAAAATCAAGTGACCATAGGTGTGTGGGTTCATTTCTGGGTCTTCAATTCTATTCCATTGGTCTATCTATCTGTCTCTGTACCAATACCATGCAGTTTTTATCACTATTGCTCTGTAATACTGCTTGAGTTCAGGGATAGTGATTCCCCCTGAAGTCCTTTTATTGTTGAGGATAGCTTTAGCTATCCTGGGTTTTTTGTTATTCCAGATGAATTTGCAAATTGTTCTGTCTAACTCTGTGAAGAATTGGATTGGTATTTTGATGGGGATTGCATTGAATCTGTAGATTGCTTTTGGTAAAATGGCCATTTTTACTATATTAATCCTGCCAATCCATGAGCATGGGAGATCTTTCCATCTTCTGAGGTCTTCTTCAATTTCTTTCCTCAGTGTCTTGAAGTTCTTATTGTACAGATCTTTTACTTGCTTGGTTAAAGTCACACCGAGGTACTTTATATTATTTGGGTCTATTATGAAGGGTGTCGTTTCCCTAATTTCTTTCTCGGCTTGTTTCTCTTTTGTATAGAGGAAGGCAACTGATTTATTTGAGTTAATTTTATACCCAGCCACTTTGCTGAAGTTGTTTATCAGCTTTAGTAGTTCTCTGGTGGAACTTTTGGGGTCACTTAAATATACTATCATGTCATCTGCAAATAGTGATATTTTGACCTCTTCTTTTCCGATCTGTATCCCCTTGATCTCCTTTTGTTGTCTGATTGCTCTGGCTAGAACTTCAAGAACTATATTGAATAAGTAGGGAGAGAGTGGGCAGCCTTGTCTAGTCCCTGATTTTAGTGGGATTGCTTCAAGTTTCTCTCCATTTAGTTTAATGTTAGCAACTGGTTTGCTGTATATGGCTTTTACTATGTTTAGGTATGGGCCTTGAATTCCTATTCTTTCCAGGACTTTTATCATGAAGGGGTGTTGAATTTTGTCAAATGCTTTCTCAGCATCTAATGAAATGATCATGTGGTTCTGTTCTTTCAGTTTGTTTATATAATGGATCACGTTGATGGTTTTCCGTATATTAAACCATCCCTGCATGCCTGGGATGAAGCCTACTTGATCATGGTGGATGATTGTTTTGATGTGCTCTTGAATTCGGTTTGCCAGAATTTTATTGAGTATTTTTGCGTCGATATTCATAAGGGAAATTGGTCTGAAGTTCTCTTTCTTTGTTGTGTCTTTGTGTGGTTTAGGTATAAGAGTAATTGTGGCTTCGTAGAAGCAATTCGGTAGGGCTCCATCTGTTTCAATTTTGTGGAATACTTTGGATAATATTGGTATGAGGTCTTCTATGAAGGTTTGATAGAATTCTGCACTAAACCCGTCTGGACCTGGGCTCTTTTTGGTTGGGAGACCTTTAATGACTTCTTCTATTTCCTTAGGAGTTATGGGGATGTTTAACTGGTTTATCTGTTCCTGATTTAACTTCGATACCTGGTATCTGTCTAGGATATTGTCCATTTCCTGAAGATTTTCAAATTTTGTTGAATATAGGTTTTTATAGTAAGATCTGATGATTTTTTGAATTTCCTCTGAATCTGTAGTTATGTCTCCCTTTTCATTTCTGATTTTGTTAATTTGGACGCACTCTCTGTGTCCTCTCGTTAGTCTGGCTAAGGGTTTATCTATCCTGTTGATTTTCTCAAAGAACCAACTTTTGGTTCTGTTGATTCTTTCTATGGTCCTTTTTGTTTCTACTTGGTTGATTTCAGCTCTGAGTTTGATTATTTCCTGCCTTCTACTCCTCCTGGGTGTATTTGCTTCTTTTTGTTCTAGAGCTTTTAGGTGTGCTGTCAAGCTGCTTACATATGCTCTTTCCTGTTTCTTTCTGCAGGCACTCAGCGCTATGAGTTTTCCTCTTAGCACAGCTTTCATTGTGTCCCATAAGTTTGAGTATGTTGTATCTTCATTTTCATTAAATTCTAAAAAGTTTTTAATTTCTTTCTTTATTTCTTCCTTGACCAGGTTATCATTGAGTAGAGCATTGTTCAATTTCCACGTATATGTGGGCATTCTTCCCTTATTGTTATTGAAGACCAGTTTTAGGCCGTGGTGGTCCGATAGCACGCATGAGATTATTTCTATCTTTCTGTACCTGTTGAGGCCCGTTTTTTGACCAATTATATGGTCAATTTTGGAGAAAGTACCATGAGGAGCTGAGAAGAAGGTATATCCTTTTGCTTTAGGATAGAATGTTCTATAAATATCCGTTAAGTCCATTTGGCTCATGACTTCTCTTAGTCTGTCGACATCACTGTTTAATTTCTGTTTCCATGATCTGTCCATTGATGAGAGTGGGGTGTTGAAATCTCCCACTATTATTGTGTGAGGTGCAATGTGTGTTTTGAGCTTTAGTAAGGTTTCTTTTACGTATGTAGGTGCCCTTGTATTTGGGGCATAGATATTTAGGATTGAGAGTTCATCTTGGTTGATTTTTCCTTTGATGAATATGAAGTGTCCCTCCTTATCTTTTTTGATGACTTTTAGTTGGAAATTGATTTTATTTGATATTAGAATGGCTACTCCAGCTTGCTTCTTCTGACCATTTGCTTGGAAAGTTGTTTTCCAGCCTTTCACTCTGAGGTAGTGTCTGTCTTTGTCTCTGAGGTGTGTTTCCTGTAGGCAGCAGAATGCAGGGTCCTCGTTGCGTATCCAGTTTGTTAATCTATGTCTTTTTATTGGGGAGTTGAGGCCATTGATATTGAGAGATATTAAGGAATAGTGATTATTGCTTCCCGTTATATTCATATTTGGATGTGAGGTTATGTTTGTGTGCTTTCATTCTCTTTGTTTTGTTGCCAAGACGATTAGTTTCTTGCTTCTTCTAGGGTATAGCTTGCCTCCTTATGTTGGGCTTTACCATTTATTATCCTTTGTAGTGCTGGATTTGTAGAAAGATATTGTGTAAATTTGGTTTTGTCATGGAATATCTTGGTTTCTCCATCAATGTTAATTGAGAGTTTTGCTGGATACAGTAACCTGGGCTGGCATTTGTGTTCTCTTAGGGTCTGTATGACATCAGTCCAGGATCTTCTGGCCTTCATAGTTTCTGGCGAGAAGTCTGGTGTGATTCTGATAGGTCTCCCTTTATATGTTACTTGACCTTTTTCCCTTACTGCTTTTAATATTCTTTCTTTATTTTGTGCGTTTGGTGTTTTGACAATTATGTGACGGGAGGTGTTTCTTTTCTGGTCCAATCTATTTGGAGTTCTGTAGGCTTCTTGTATGTCTATGGGTATCTCTTTTTTTAGGTTAGGGAAGTTTTCTTCTATGATTTTGTTGAAGATATTTACTGTTCCTTTGAGCTGGGAGTCTTCACTCTCTTCTATACCTATTATCCTTAGGTTTGATCTTCTCATTGAGTCCTGGATTTCCTGTATGTTTTGGACCAGTAGCTTTTTCCGCTTTACATTATCTTTGACAGTTGAGTCAATGATTTCTATGGAATCTTCTGCTCCTGAGATTCTCTCTTCCATCTCTTGTATTCTGTTGGTGAAGCTTGTATCTACAGCTCCTTGTCTCTTCTTTTGGTTTTCTATATCCAGGGTTGTTTCCATGTGTTCTTTCTTGATTGCTTCTATTTCCATTTTTAATTCCTTCAACTGTTTGTTTGTGTTTTCCTGGAATTCTTTCAGGGATTTTTGCGATTCCTCTCTGTAGGCTTTTACTTGTTTATTAATGTTTTCCTGTGCTTCCCTAAGTGTGTTCATGTCTTTCTTGAAGTCCTCCAGCATCATGATCAAATATGATTTTGAAACTAGATCTTGCTTTTCTGGTGTGTTTGGATATTCCGTGTTTGCTTTGGTGGGAGAATTGGGCTCCGATGATGCCATGTAGTCTTGGTTTCTGTTGCTTGGGTTCCTGCGCTTGCCTCTCGCCATCAGATTATCTCTAGTGTTACTTTGTTCTGCTATTTCTGACAGTGGCTAGACTGTCCTATAAGCCTGTGTGTCAGGAGTGCTGTAGACCTGTTTCCTCTCTTTCAGTCAGTTATGGGGACAGAGTGTTCTGCTTTCTGGCGTGTAGTTTTTCCTCTCTACAGGTCTTCAGCTGTTCCTGTGGGCCTGTGTCTTGAGTTCACCAGGCAGCTTTCTTGCAGCAGAAAATTTGGTCTTACCTGTGGTCCTGAGGCTCAAGTTCGCTCATGGGGTGCTGCCCACGGGCTCTCTGCAGCGGCAGCAATCAGGAAGACCTGTGCCGCCCCTTCCGGGAGCTTCAGTGCACCAGGGTTCCAGATGGTCTTTGGCTTTTTCCTCTGGCGTCCGAGATGTGTGTGCAGGGAGCAGTCTCTTCTGGTTTCCCAGGCTTGTCTGCCTCTCTGAAGGTTTAGCTCTCCCTCCCATGGGATTTGGGTGCAGAGAACTGTTTATCCGGTCTGTTTCTTTCAGGTTCCGGCGGTGTCTCAGGCGCAGGGGTCCTGCCGCTCCTGGGCCCTCCCCCACGGGAGCCCAGAGGCCTTATACAGTTTCCTCTTGGGCCAGGGATGTGGGCAGGGGTGAGCAGTGTTGGTGGTCTCTTCCGCTCTGCAGCCTCAGGAGTGCCCACCTGACCAGGCGGTTGGGTCTCTCTCTCACCGGGTCTGGGAGCAGAGAGCTGCTGCGGGCCGGGATCCGCGGGTGTGGGACTTCCGCTAAACACAGAACGTGCCCGGTCCTAGAGAAATTCTGCTTCCGTGTGTCCCAAGCTCACCAGGCAGCTTTCGTGCAGCAGAAATTTTGGTCTTACCTGTGGTCCCGAGGCTCAGGTTCGCTCGTGGGGTGCTGCCCAGGGGCTCTCTGCAGCGGCAGCAACCAGGAAGCTTCCTCCATCTTTATTAACTTGGGTATTTCTTATTTACATTTCAATTGTTATTCCCTTTCCCAGTTTCTGGGCCAACATCCCCCTAACCCCTTCCCCTCCCCTTCTATATGTGTGTTCCCCTCCCCATCCTCCCCCCATTACCACCCTCCTCCCAAAAATCACGTTCACTGGGGGTTCAGTCTTGACAGGACCAAGGGCTTCCCCTTCCACTGGTGCTCTTACTAGGCTATTCGTTGCAGTTGGAGCCCAGGGTCAGTCCATGTATAGTCTTTGGGTAGTGGCTTAGTCCCTGGAAGCTCTGGTTGGTTGGCATTGTTGTTCATATGGGGTCTCAAGCCCCTTCAAGCTCTTTCAGTCCTTTCTCTTGTTCCTTCAACTGGGGTCCCGTTCTCAGTTCCGTAGTTTGCTGCTGGCATTCGCCTATGTATTTGTTGTATTCTGGCTGTGTCTTTCAAGAGAGATCAACACCTGGTTCCTGTCAGCCTGCACTTCTTTGCTTCATCCATCTTATCTGATTTGGTGGCTGTATATTTATGGGCCATATGTGGGGCAGGCTCTGAATGGGTGGTCCTTCAGCCTCTATTCTAAACTTTGCCTCCCTATTCCCTGCCAAGGGTATTCTTGTTCCCCTTTTAAAGAAGGAGTGAGGCATTCACATTTTGGTCATCCTTCTTGAGTTTCATGTGTTCTGTGCATCTCGGGTAATTCGAACATTTGGGCTAATATCCACTTGTCAATGAGTACATACCATGTGTGTTTTTCTGTGATTGGGTTACCTCACTCAGGATGATATTTTCCAGTTCCCTCCATTTGCCTATGAATTTCATAAAGTCATTGTTTTTGATAGCTGAGTAGTATTCCATTGTGTAGATGTACCGTATTTTCTATATCCATTCCTCTGTTGAAGGAATGTTTGGTTTTTAACTACAATTAATTTACATAGCATTTGAGAGAAAGTTATAAATTGTATTAGCCAGAGTTGTCTCAAGCAACAGAACCAATAGGATGAACATTATGCGTGTGTGTATGTGTGCATATGTGTATATATGTGTGCATGTGTGTATGTGTGTGTGCATGTGTGTATGTATGTGTATGTGTATGCATGTATGTGTATTACTTATGTCAGCACAAAACTTAAAGTGGTTCCGTTGGCTTGACTTTTGGCTTTTGTCAGTGGTCCATGAACCAAGTAGTATCAAAGTATGAAAGTTGTTCCTGTGAATTAAACAGAGAGGGCAAATTTTACAGGCCTAAGAGATTGAGGAAAGATGGGCCAAGAAACAAATAGAGGTTTTGTGCGCTTCAAGGTCATTTTCATTATAAAGACGTAGCACAGATTTGTTAGTTTGCTAGTTTACAAGGATGTGGTCATCATGTCTATCCCTATTTGTCAAAGGATCCGATCTTACTTGTAAAGAGCTCTGTCTCATTTTGATTTGGGGATGTGGAACTTGTTAATGAATCACTGAACTTTGTATTTCTGTTTTTCTTTAATTTACATGTATTTGTCCATGTTAGCTATGCAGCTTACATATGTGAATACTAAACAATACGCGCATATGGACACACACATACAGTATGATATAGAGCAAGAGGAGAGAAAGAGAGAGATAGAGACAGCAACACACACATACACACACACACACAGAGAGAGAGAGAGAGAGAGAGAGAGAGAGAGAGAGAGAGAGAGAGAAAAATTGATTAAGCAGGAGTACCAGAGACCCTGGGAAGAGCTGCCTAAGGCTGACTGCTGGTAAAATTCATTTGGATTATGAAAAGTCAGTTTTTGTATTGAGCTTTTCAGCTGACTGGATGAGATTCACAACAGTGAATACTAAAGTGCTTTTCTCGGAGCTACAGATGTGTTAATGATATCTCAAACACACAGTACCTGAACCATCTAGAATAACAACTACAATATAGAATTTATTTTGTCCACCACAAAACTAAGCACTGTCCAGACAACTATTATGATTCCACATCACAGATGGGCATGGTAAGGCTCAGAGTCATTAAGTCATTGGGGCTTCAACAAGCCTTTTATTATGTCAAGTGCCTTCTATTTAAGGGGCTTTGATTTGGAAAGCCCGACTGTCTTTCTAATACACATCATTTTTCATATTGTTTTTCATATAAACAAAAAGACACCCTCACAGGGCCAAAGTCACACTAACATAAGTCTTTAGCGCCTATGCCTGTATGTTCTACCGGTGTCATTTGTCCACTGATTTATCCTTACCAAGGATGATGGTCCGATGCTATATGGAAGGTACCTTCCAGGATAAACGTGTCACTACTTCAAAGGGGAATTAATCAAAGCTAGGAAATATTCTGTGTTTTATAATCTCTGGACCTTCTCTATCTGTTCTTTATATTCTTTCTCTTTATTCTTTATCCTGTAGTAATTATACATACTAATAGGCATGACATTTTCACATACATACATACATACATACATACATACATACATACATACATACATACATACGTAATGCATTTTGATCCTATTTAGCAACCAAAATCCTTTCTTGGGTAATTGCTCCCTTTGACACACTCATCTATGTCCTTTTTTCCATTTTATGCCATTTTGTTTTGTTTTGTTTTTCTTACGATCCCTGAAGTTTACTTAGACTTGTTCACAGGGGCATGGGTAAGGGGTTATTTTCTGGAACAGCCTTGTACCCGTCACTGAAGGAAGGGTCTTTCCCTCCGCTCAGAACCAGAGCTGAATTCATTCCCTCAGGGAGGAGTACGGCCTGCTGAGTTCTTTTCTGCTCTGTGACAGAATGTTGATGGCTCCTACCTTGAGCTGGCCTTGAGCTGATAACCAGAGTAACGAACAACTCAAGGATATAAGACCATGCCACACTCTATAGTAAGTGACCCCTTCCCCCTCTCTTCTATCCTTTCTGGAGTTACTTCAGTGTTCTCTAAGCCCTTTGGGGGGTGATATAGATGTTCCGTTTAGAATTCAGCTTTCCACAGTTATTCTCAGGACTTTGAACAGAAATGAGGGTCTGCAGTAACTGCTGCCTACTGAACCCATCAAGCCTTTGGACCAAAGCTGACAGTATCATCAATCTATGAACACAAAAAATATTCAGGAAGCAACTTGACAGATAGGTATGACACGTGATATCCAGTTAGTAAAATGACAACAGCAGTGTTTCCACTAGGGCCCATGATCTTCTGGCCACAGGTTTTTGACCAAGTCTATGATAGCAGTTGAAGATTTCTTTCTGGGAAGCAAGACTCAAATTAAAAAAAACAAAAACAAAAAAAGAAACAAAAGACCAGAAGGGGTTGGTTATCTCCATAGCAGATTTCCCACTACTGCACCAATGAGCTCATCTTGCCTGGGCAGTTAGTAATGTAGCATGCAGCTCCACAACTAAGACTGTTCACGACAGTTCTCCCTCAGCAGCCTGTACAGCACATTCTGGTAGAGTACAGCTTGGTCTCTTTAAGTTTTGTAACCAAACCAGGTATAGTTTCTTCAGCAATAGTTTCCCAGTGAGCGAGCAACGGTAACACTGGTCTGTCTTGCTTTATGGGCTCCAGGGAGTTTGCTGACCAGTAACTCACTAGAGCTGGTTCACCCCAAGCTGTCTTAATATTCTTGAACTTAGGATCCCACTACTTCTTACACAGGAGATAGCAAAGCATTTCGGACATTGTACCTCAAAAGGCCAACACAGGATTCCTGTTTTAAGCAATTCCCATTTATTCACTATAGGAATCTCGGGGTAAGCATTAAAGATTATTTCCAGAGGAGTCCCAACTACATTTTCAGCTGCCACTTTAACCGTCTAAGCAGCACCCAGGGTATTCTTGCCTCTGAGCGTTCAGAAGCTCATAGATCCCTTCCAAAATGTTGTGCCCTTGGGTGTATAATTCCCCAACAGGTGAGCTTGTCTTCTCACTTCACTTCTGCCTGTTTTCCGTCTCTCAACTAAGCTTTCTTTAGCACTCCGGCCAGGGCCATTCTCCTTCCTTCTACTATTGAAGAGTGTAGGTAATGTTTGTTCTTTCAAACGCTGAGTGATCTCTTGTTCATACACTCCTCTCATCAACCTCAAGGGAGTTCCAAAATCAAAAGCCAACATATCTACTACTCGGGAAGACTACTCTGGTGTCTGCAAAATAGATGCTCCACAATTATTTAATATCTGATGTAATGAGTGAACTAGAGAAGGAAGTGGCAGTTTGTGGGACAAGGACACAGAGGTCTCCAGTGAGACTCTAACCCTTGAGCTTTCCTCCAATCTTTCCAGCCAGTCTTCCAGAGTCTCCGCCCACTACTCGCAGGGCCCGGGAAGGGGAGGGCTCTGCGCATGCCCCGTATCCAGGGCAGCCTCCGGGAGCGCCTCCCGGCCCCTCCTGGCGCTCGGGCGTGCGTTCACGGTCCCGGGGAGCGTGCCCTGCGTGCGGGTGCCCGCCTCGCCCGCCGGGCTCTGGATCCCTGAGTTCCCGGACCGGGCCAGCGGAGCGGGCACCTGGTCGGAGCTGCGAGCGGCGAGAGCGTCCATAGCCACGCCGAACGCTGACGGTGAGTGGGGGCAAGTGGCGGGCAGCTGCGCGCGTGCGCGGTGTGGGCCCTGGCGGGGGCGCGCGCCCGGAGGCGGGAGTGGCCGAACGAGGGGGCTCGGGCGGCGGCAGGAGAGGGGAGGAGGGTGGGTGGGGGGCGACGAGGTACCGGGGCTTCGTGCGGGGCCGAGGGCGCAGAGCTGGGCGGCCGATGGGACCCCACAAGACGATGCAAGCCTGGCCGCGACTGGGCGGAGGACGTGGGCCAAACCACCTTGGTCGGGGCGGAGGTCCGGGACAGGGTGGCGGCCACCTGCACGGTGCACAGCCGAGTCGGTACCGAGCGCACCGAGAGCACCTAGGGGCCCGAGCAAACTTCTCCCAAGAAACTTATTGGGGCGTGGCCGACGGGGTCGGGGGCTGGGGATTCTGAGGACCCACGCCCTGCCTTTTCGCCCGGATCCCTGCAGGTGCGCCCTAGCCTAGGTCCTGTTGCTGCAGAAGTGCATCCTCCAAGTTCCTGGTGCCTTGCAGGTCCGGTTCGCACTAACCTAGAGGTTGAACTTTGGTAGCTTGGTTGTTCATGGTTGTTCGCTGCCTCGGGAAGGAAAGACTCGTACTGCCTTTATCTCAAAGAAAGTATTGTTGTTAGGGCGTGCTACATAGACTGTGTGTCAAGGAACCTATTGTCCCATGTGCGTGTGCAGAAGGCTAGCAAATTCTATTTGTTTTTATTTTTAAAGAAGGCCGGTGGAGATAAGTGGACTTTTTCTTTTTGAAATACTCCCGCCACCTCTGTAAATCCTGCCTAAGATAGTTCCTAAACTTGTCTGTGGGGGAGATTCGCCGGGTAGTTTTAAATCTCACGTGTTCGTATTGACTAATTCAAACCCAAGGCATTTATTTGTTTAAAAAAAAAAAAGAGCCACATGTAATTCTAAGTTCAGAAACACTGGTTCGGTAAGAGAAAGTCGGGACTTTTAGGCTTTACAAAGTAGTAGCATTCGGTTTATAATTGCTGGGATGAAACTCCAGTTCACTCCTCCTAGTCCGGAACACAGAACAGCGGTTTGTTTCCCATTGGGGGTGGGGGGGCGGCGGGAAACGTCTCTAAATGCACAAAAGTGGTTTGTTTCCCCGCAGAGGAGGGAGAAAACTTCCTAACAGTCAAAGTTAAAAGTTGAGCTTAACTGTATGACTCTGGCGTTTTGCATTCCTGTTGGAACTAACGTTCTCCCCCTTGGCCCCCTGTTACAGCCATGAGGCTGTCTATCTCATTTTAACCTTTCTTCCCAACCCTCTAACACGGCCTCCTCTTTAATGTACCTCAGTCTCTGGGAGAATATCCCTTCTTAGGCTTCTTGAATCTAAAGGGTTACTGTGGTTTCCATAGCAACGGGTCCTCCAGGGGAAGTGGGCGGGACCTGTTACCATTGGGTTCTAAGCAGGACTCTTCCTTTTCATTCTCCCTTTTAAGTTCTTCGGCCTCATTACTGGTAAAGGTGAGGTCCTCTGATTCCACGTTTTGTTTCTGAGATAGAGTTTTCAAGGGTAAGATACTGCTCAATTTGTTTAGCAAGGTTCCATGTTCCTAACACTTTTCCTTCCACACGCACAAACCTGTGGATTGTGAACAATGTTTTTTAAAGCACTAAAAGACTTTATGTTTTACCAGTTTATAAACATGAAATATCTTACAGCCAGGCAAAGCAAAAAAGGAAACGGGAGGAAAAAAAAAGGAAAGTGACTCTAACAATTTTTGAGGGAAAATGCCACTGTCAGCATTTTTACATTGTTTCATTCCTAGAAGGTGTTTTCTAAGATTAGTTACAAAACTCAAAACCATTTGAGTAATATAATACTTAAAAAATGACAAAGGGAAAGAGAGAGAGAGAGAGAGGCTTGGAACTCCTTCCTTCTAGCAATACACATTCAAAGGTCAAAAACAATACAACACAACCCAAAAAACCCCATAAAACCCAAACCCAAAACAGACAAACCCCCAATAAAGCAGAATAGACATATGTTGCCTATGTGTTTCAGACTTCACTGTAGGTAATGAGTGTTGTGAATTCGAGTGCATCCTTAAGGCTGCAGAGGTTTTGAGCCTGTTTTGGGCCTCTTCTCTTGTCTTTGTGTGCTAATACAGTTTCTGTTAACTTGCTATCAACCAAAGCCTTGCGCGGTGGCAAGGAAATGTTGCATGGTGACAGAGCACACGGGCTCAGTGCAGGCCAGGGAAACAGGTGCAGCTTAGGTCAGTGCCCTGTGTGAAAGGCTTAGCATCTGTGATTTGTTGGGCAAGATTTACAGCCCAGGAATCAGGTGAGCTTTTTTATGGTTCCTGAGGCTTGTTAATGTACAGTGACCTGTCCCTTCTTTACCCACACCGTGGTCAGGTGTTCCAGCACTCGAGTGTTTACTTCATCCTGGATTTCTGTAAAGATGGATTTTGTTTTAATATACTTCATAACTGTTGGAGTTGATGATTTATTGCTGGTGGGAGTTGTCTCTGCTGGTAACAGTTCTACTTTACTTGTAAATGGTGATTTGTTTTTAAGTGAGTTAAATATATATATATAGATAGATAGATAGATAGATAGATAGATAGATAGATAGATATTCATTTCTTGTTTTGTCTTTCGGCTTTTTGATAGTGGAGTTGAGATTTATTGAAAACTGCATATAGATTTTAAGAACAGTGTTTTAAGAGAAGGAATGGTACTTAAGAAGAAAGGCCTATTTGGAGGTATAAATGTGGCCTCCTCCCAGAAGAGTCTGTAAATTACTCCTTGGTAATCTGCATTGTGGTGTTTTCCAGACAATAAAATGCTTCCATTTCTTTAACAAAATATTCAACCCATTTTATAATATAATACACTGGACATTATTGTCACAACTGTATACTTCCATGTATAAACTCCAGTTGTCTCTTTGGTCCTTCATGATTTTTCCTGATAAACAGTCGTGCTTGGTAAGTCCAGGGGTAACGTGAACTAAGCAAAACCTTTGGAGATTTGAATCTTTTAGGCCTTTTTCCATCTGTACACCAGTCTACATCTTTATGCCAAAATCTTAAATTTAGAATACAGAGAAATCTGATAGATTAGGTCATATGATTTTAAAGAAGCCGTTTATTTACCTGTCCGTTCAGATAAAGATGCTAGATTTAAATTAGTCTGTAGAGTTGTAAAGGTCTCCCATACTTGTAGTATCAGTGGCCTTCTATCCCAGTCTGTTAGTCTGTCTCTCAAGTGGTAACTAAATAAAAATAAGGATGTGACTCCTCCCATGTGTGGTTAAGGAGAAGGGTGTATTGTGGATATGAGGGAGAGCATAGCCAAGAAGCATCTGGAAGGGTCCAGACTGAACTGAGAGGAGAGATGGGGAGAAAGCAAGAGGGAGAGCTGAGCACATGGGAACCAAGAGGGGAGCCAAGAAACCGTGTGGCACAGGATCTGAGGTTTAGGGTAGGGACAGGGGAAGAAGAGCTGGGAACTGCCCCATACTGAGTGAGACTTGTCCAGGTTTTTTGAGACCTAACAGCAACCAGTTTGGGCTGTTGCTTTTTCCTGCATATTTCCCAGACTCTACTTGGCTATGTGTCAGTGCCCTCCTCTAGAATTTATGGAGGGATTTGGCTCCCCACATCCTCTTTGCATAGTGTCACGAAGGTGTTTAATTTACTTGTTGAAGAACACATCTTTAGTCTTGGGCTCTGGAGCTGCCAGTGTCACACAATGAGAAGGTGTGCGTTAGAGAAAGGTCTCTGCGCTGTTACTTTAGCGGAGCATATGGAAACGGCATGACTGGATGTTAAATCAGGGTCCTTAAAGACCGTGAAGGTGTATCTTGAGAACTAGACATCACTGCTGCTTTTGGCAAGCACCGTGCCCTTGTAGAGTGGTCAGTGCTCCTGTTGGGAGACAGGAAAGGTGGCTCTAATCTAGACCCCCATCTGGCTCAGCAGAATCCACTTTCTTCAGGAAGAAGGCCTGAACTTTTTTCTCCTGAGCTCTTCATTTTGTTCCGTTTGTACTTTGTTTATCAGACTGACTTGCCCGTATGGAGGATGGTGGTTTTGTGCATTTATTTTATGATTGCCTGCTACTCTAAAAGCTTTGCATCTTGTTCTCTTGGGTGCAGATAATGACACTTGTGTTTTCTATTTTGTAATAATAACATTTTAAAATTTGGCCTTATGGAAGGTGCACTAGCATTTTGTAATCTTATAAAATGCTTCTGGGACACGATTGGTAACTGTTAATGTATGAACTTGTGTTTTATTTTGATAGAACAATTTGGCTCTCGGGTTGTCATGGTTTCATGTCAGGACAAGGGAAGTTATCCTTCCATTTCGTTTACATTTAAGATTTTTTTTTTTAAATATTTGGAAGGATGGTAGTTGAGTGTTAGCAAATGGCCATTGGCATCTGTCACTTATCACTGGTACTTCTTAAAATATCGAACTGGTTTGAGTCTCAGTTATCAGTTTGGATCAATCCCCTCTCTGCATAATTTTTTAGAAAGTTAAATTCACCAGAAGACTGAAATGCAGCGTATTCAATTACAATCATGTTTTCTTTGATTTTGAGGTACGAGTCACTTACTGTGGGTTATTTGGGAGAAAATATTCCTGGCTACTAAATTCTTACCTCCTTTGTTGACAGCTTTGGACATAATTGGCAGTCTCTCCTTGAGTCACTTCTGTAGTTGGCTCCTGTAGTTATTCTACCTCTTCCTCCTACACCATTGGTCTTTTGGGTTTTTTATTCAGATTTTCTTAATGTATGCTCACTTTCTCTCTCTCTCTCTGTCTCTCTCTCTGTCTCTCTCTCTGTCTCTCTCTCTGTCTCTCTGTCTCTGTCTCTGTCTCTCTCTCTCTCTCTCTCTCTCTCTCTCTCTCTCTAACTTGCTACTTTGAAATAGACTAAAGCTTACTGCCTACCAGCCTCAATGCAGTACTCAGAATATTTTAATGTAGTACAATGTACCGCCATGCAGTTTCCAAATGTATGCCATTACCTGTTCAGACAGCTCCAAATACCTTTTCTTTTGATTTAATTGCCTTAAATAAGACAATGTTAACAAGCCCAGCATTGAAATGATCCTTCTCTGTTAACGTGGTGTGTGAGCAGCCCACTTCCTTTCTAGGGCTGTTCATTCTAAAACCATCGACTCTTCTCTTCTACCCTACATCTGGGCTTCTTCAGAGCTGTGCCGCCAACCTGAACCAGGAAGTAGCGCCTTTCCTCACCTCTCCTATTAGCATCTTCTCTTTCCTATCACTTCCTACTGCCTCTATTACAGTGGCTTTCCGAGGGAAAACTAGTTTCCTTTCGCTAACTTGTACCTATGGCCATAACTACCAGAACGGCATCTTTCTCCTCCCCTCTCCTGTTTTGTCTCTGCCCTCACCTCTTCTGCTTTTCCTGGTTGTTGTTCTGAGGGCTTTGCTCATACCAGGAAACTGCTTTCTCTGCCACCAATCTGTGTCCTCCACATCAAAATGGTGCTTTCAAATTTTAAATCGGTATAGGCTTAAAACTCTCTGGAGCCCTCTGTTCCTCACTACTCACCTGACCTACACAACCCTGTCCTACTAACTCCAACCTCACCTCCCATTTCTCCCCTCCCACTCTCCACCCCAGCTGGGCGTCCTTCCCTGCTCACCCTGAACACAGGAGCCACACTCCCACGTTAAGTCTTGTGCTGGACAGTCCCTCTGTGATATTACACGCTCCCATCATCCAGATCCCTCCATGAGCTCCTCACCTCCTTCGGGCCTTCACACCCTTCCACCTTCCTTAGTGAGAGCTAATCCAAATGAGTTTCAACCCACACATAATGAACGGTAAGAGTTACACTCTGTCCTTGGCTGTGTGTGCCTTTCCTCTTTTCACAGCATAACTTACCTTCTAAATTATGTATAAGATGTTATTATTTTGGCTTTGTGAATTGCTTCTCTCCTCCACTCCTGTTATATTCTTGGGGTTCTGGAGGGCATGAAATAGATGTTTGTTGAGCGTCCCAAATGTTTACCATATAGAGGAGGTACAGTTAAATATTTTTGTGAGTGAACATAGTCTCTTTACTCCCCTTTTCTCCAGTGCATTTCTAAGAAAATAGTATATTCATAACCTTTGGCACTTGTGGTCCTAACACTGATGATTGATCATCCTACCAGCAAGGATGAGGTTGCAGAATGTCTGTATAGCTTATGATGAACATAAGGCAGAGTGACTTGCTCTGAGGATTAAGTGGGATTATTACCTGTGAAGTACTAAATTATACAGCTGTGTGACCAGGTCATTTAGCTGTCAGGAAAGCTGCCTCAGTCTTCCTATTCCCATCTAAGTTATGTAGATTCTAAAATCTTTGGTTGTTAGCATAGTAGGATACGCAGTAGCACTGCCTGAGATATCTTTAAAACATGCTTCCTCGGTGGCTCTCAGTGGTGTTCTGTCCCTCTCCTTGGTTCTTTACCCATCTGTGTCTGCTTCTAAAGTTAAGATAGATCCTTTTGTCGCTTCCCTCCCCCCCCCCCCACGAGATTTTGGCCGCTTTTATGTGGTCCTTAAGTCTATTTTCTTCTGGTGCTCTCCCTGAAATCTCTTCAGTGACATGATTTTGACACTACAGAGAGGTTCAGAGCCATTATTAGATGTGATATTAAATGCACAAAAACAGAGGGTCTCGATTCTTTACCTTGAGTTTCCCTGAGAAAGGGGCATTGCTCTCCTTCCTGCTTTAGTCACTAGTTGTCATTTTAGTTTGCTTAGTTTGTAGCCCCTGTTCCAGTCCTTCAACTCTAAGAATACAATAAAAACTCATCCCCCCCCCCTTTTTTTCCCGTGGCAAGACATTGTCTTTTGGCCTTCAGATTCATATTGTGAAACACACACACACACACACACACACACACACACACACACACACACACACACGGGGGGGGGTGATTTTAAATTAGGGTGGTGCTCTCTAGACATACATGAGTAGCTCTGTTATCTAAATCCAAAATTAAGGTTTTGTTCTATTATTTTTCCTCTCTAGATATATTTAGTTCCTTGTGTGTATGCATTTTATAGGTAAGAGTTATTTATCTGCATATCCAGTTAGATAGTGATCTACACAAACCGCATGCTAGAGAAGCACTGTTCTGGTGAATTTGCCTTGTCTTTGAAACTGATTAGATCTACGTTCTGTCATTAGGAAAACTTAATGGCACAGTTACCACTCATTTTATATTGAGTCCTTAATAGTAAGTACTGTTGTCTAAAACCGAAAGGAAAGAAAGGCTTGACCTCTTCCATGGTGAATGATGTTTTCGGTAGGTTCAGCCATTAATGGGTATTCCTCGGAAAATACACCTGTTAACGGGTCTGCCTTGTTGAGGGTCTCCTGAAGGTAGTTAGTTCGCTTTTAACTAAGCCCTATGAAATTTTTGGTTTTATTTTTTTAATCTACTTATTTATTTTATTTTGTCTGTTTTGATTTGTATAGGCTTCTCTTATAGGCTGTTTTTGTTCTGTTTTTCTGTTTGTTTGTTTGTTTTTATGTCATATTCCGGTTCATTTCTGAGTGACTAACTTTGGTCCTTGGCTGCTATTATATTTTAAATCTCTGCATAGAGAAGGGCTTCTAATAACAACCACCCCCACCTTTTCTAATGTTTGTTAAAGGAAAATATAAGTAGTTTGAAGTCACATTGCTTTTAATGTGACTTAGGCTGATCTACATGACTAAAAAGCCTAGAAATGCATTAAGTTCTTAATCTTACTATCCACATTACAAATGCTGAGAAGGTCCCCAGAAGCACCTTTTAAGGAGGAGGGTTCAAGCTTCAAGGAGCTGCTGGCAGCCGGCCAGATCTCATCCAGTGCCCTTCCCCCTGCTTCCTGTCCTGCTGTGTAGACTAGGATGAGTGCCGCCTCTTTCCCTCACCTCCCTGGCTTAGGGCCATGAGACTCTTGAGTTCTTGGAGCTGGAGCGTGTCTTTTGGAGAGTGGGCTGCTGTGAGTGTGGCCAGCAAGGAGAGAAGGGTGTGCAGTCGAGCCATCCCCACATGTCCTCCACGTGACATCACTACATAATTAGTGAACGCATACAGTTTCTTTATTGAATAGAAGTTCCAGTTAATTTACTGCTTACCCTTCTCACTTGGTGTCTCCCTGAGATCCGTTCATGTGTCCCCTGACATCTTTAGCTGATTCTTTTCATCATTGTCTTGAACGTCTCCACAGAGCTTGCATCAGTTCTGAGCTCCTGTTAGCAAATGGCTCTGGCATGGCCCCGAGTCACCATCAGGCAGGATGTACCCGACTATGTGAAAGGGTCTTTTTTTTTTTTTAAAGCTCTTCTTGTACTTTGGATATTTTTTAAGTTTTGTTGATCTATGTCCCATTTTTAACTGGTGTGTGATTCTGTGCATTGTGGTTAGAAAACACCGGTTCGCTGAGTTATGTAAACCTTTCAGATGCTGACACATTTCATTATACAGTATCAAGAAGCCAGATAATACTATAGCCTATTTCATCATAACAGTGTTAATTAGGTCCTGGGAAGTTTCCTGACTTCATAACCATGGTTTCCAAAATTTTTGACTTTTGCCAAGAGGCCTGAAATTCACCAGCAGCAATAAACATTGTCAGTTTTTCTTGAAATGCCAGGCTTAACTTCTTTTGAGAAACTGTCTATCAGTCTTGATAAGCACACCTTGCTAATTCTCTGAGGTAACAATGGCTTACAATGCTGCAGGTTTGACTCACACAGATTCCACAAAAGCTTCACTTGAGGCAACCATTTTCTTTTCAGTTTTGTCAGAAAAGCCTTGTGCAGGCATCTTGTTTCATAGTACAGTATTAGAAGGTTTGTGCTCAAGCTTTGCACTTACTAAGTTGAATGTTTTCACTGTGGCTTCTCTTAGATGCCACAAATCATTACTTTACATTACTTTGGTGCTAGCTGAGGAGTGTAGTGTGTTGGGCTAATCCTCAGTCAGACAAGCTGTTCCAGTGTTGGTGTGGCTGGGGAGAAAGAGGAAGGTAAAGTGATTTACTGTGTCCTCCCTTCTGTGTATCTTACCATCTTCATTTTAGTGTCCACTGGGGTGACCTTCCACAGACTTTGCATGATAGTGAAGAGAGTCCTGCTGTGGAGCAATCTTCTCCTTTGGAGTTTGTGAAGAAAATTCCCCCTTCCTTTCTGTTTGTGACACAGAGCTCTCCTGTGGAGACTTTCAGTTCTGCATCACTAATGCCAGCTGCTGCTCTGGGAGTCTCTCACTGGTGTCTCTTTGAGCTACCTCCCCAAGCAGTGAAGTCTTTAAGATACATAATACTTTTAATTAAACAGATCCACACAGAATATATTGACATTATACCCAGAAATATGTTTTTATAGCCAGGAGAATTTACCATTGAATTTTTTTTCTTTTTTTTATTCACCAGAATAAAGTTCATTTTATCCCAGGATTGTGAGGGAATGTGTAGGTGTGCCTTGACTCCCTTTCACACAGCTGACAGACTGAGACACATGTGAGCAGTGTACTGTCCCCTGTGTTAGGAAATGACCTGGACCTAGACGTGCACAGGTGGCTGTCTGCTGGGCATGCATGAGTTTTCCAACTGCCCTGTTCACACATGCCTATTTTACTGTATGTTTGAAGATTGGGTGTGTCTAATGTGGTGGAAATTTACCCATTCAATGTTAAATACAGATCAAACATATCTCAGAGCCACAAAGTCCTTTTAATTATAATTTTTGGGTTATTCATGACTGCTTTGCTGCTTTCATGTGGATCACAGAATTTATCATCCTTTCCAGTCCATTAAATCACTAAAACTCTCTACTAGTGCTATAAATAAATATGCCCGACCATGAATTGGGTTTGGTTGAAAGCAGCTTTGTCCTGGTAAGTGATCTTGCTCCTGGTTAACCCACACTTCTCTGTGAATGTCTGCACTGCATTAGACGTTAGGCTTGTAATGATCCAGATCCCTACTTTGAGTGCATGTAGGGACTGGCTTTAGGTTAGGCTTCATTATGTTCAGTTGCATTTAGCTACAAGCTAAATGTGGTATTATAAACTGCATGTGTGCTTGAACTTGTTTGGGAAAGCCTCAGGATACATTTAATAGCTCTAGATTCTTTGCCACTGCACCTAGTTTAAGCTTGCACCACAGAGAGTTGGAAACACTTAGACCCCAGTCTCAGGCCATATCACCTCAGGATCAGCTGCGCTGCACACATTTAATATAGACTGCTAGCTGGACGTGGATGTGTTGAGTGTGAACTTTGCTCTTATGTAGCCAGAGAAGGCCAGGTGTGTGGGTGTGACTTGTTAGCTCTCCATAGAGATATGAGATGCAGCCTCAGAGAATGAACTCTAATCCGGTGACGTAAAGCAAGGCCGTGCAGTTGGATGTGGAGAGCAGAAATGCCAAGGCGGATGTTTTTGATCAGCTTATGGAAGAGGGCTGCGAGAACGACAGGTTGCCGCAGACCATTTGTACTGTGAAGAAAGAAGAGGACAAGTAAAGAACTCGGGTCAGAGTGGACTCACAGAGACCCAGAGCACATTGTTAAGTCTTGTGACTTTTTTCCTGATTGTGAAAGCGAGGTGGGTTTCTCTCGCCTGTGTAGACATTTGTGTACTCTCTGGTGTGCAGCAGAGTCCATTCCCATCGTGTTGTGCTAGTTTTTTTATGATGAGCATCTCAGTACGGCTGAAATTTGGCCACCTGCCACTTAATAAACATCTCTCTTTTTGTCTCCCTGATTGATGTTATTTTAAATTTTACTAGAGGACATGAGTGTAAGCAAATATGGTTCCATGACGTGCCCACAGCTGCCTGTGTAAAGAGAACTAGCTGACTTCGACATAAACTCTGTTCTGTCTTCAGAGCCTAAGGTTGGCTTTGCTCTGATCCCAGTTGTCACCACACTGACACGGCTCTCCTGTGAGACTGTGCAGCTGTAAACTATGTCAAAATGTGTGATTAAGAAAAGCTAAGAGTCACCCCCTCAGAAGAAGATGTATGCTAACTTCAGTGGCAGTGAAGGGCCACAGCACATGCTTGTGTCTGAGTATTGTGGGACGTAGATTGGGAAACCCACATTTAATAATAGGTCTTCACTTTTGAAAGAGAGACACATCTTAAGAGCAGTTAGATTAATTTTTTTTACCTGTGGGTAGTACAAACACTGACCACTTAGGAAGTATCCTTACCACAAAAATGAAACTTCTGAGCATATTATTGGAATTGAACTTCTGTTTCAAATACTTTATTTTCTTGTTTTAGTATTATAAGCTACGTTACATACAGACATTCCTCAGCATCTGTTCATTTGACAAGAGCAAAAGAAGAAGGGCGACAGAGGAATGCTCTCCCTGTGCCACCTTATCTCCTCTGGCAAGTGGAGGCTCTCTGAATGGTGCTGGTGTTGATGTCATTAAGGTTAAACAAAAATTCACAGTACACTGTACCTTCATA
This sequence comes from Rattus norvegicus, assembly GCF_021556685.1. Classification (NCBI taxonomy): domain Eukaryota; kingdom Metazoa; phylum Chordata; class Mammalia; order Rodentia; family Muridae; genus Rattus; species Rattus norvegicus. The sequence continues at coordinate 125,301,492 of NC_141536.1, forward strand.
ACAGCTTTCACAACACACCTAAGGAACTGCAGTCTTCATTGCAGAAGTAAAACCCCGGGCCAGGGGAGATGTTGTAACCGTTGAGAGTGCACATCGCCTTTTCAGAAGACCTGAGTTCAGTTCCCCTGGCCACCATGATAGCTTACTACTGTCTGTCACTAGTGCCAGAAGATCCAGTGCTGTCTTCTGGCATGCATTTGGTACACATAAACTCATGTAGACACATGGGTGTGTACACACACACACACACACACACACACACACACACACACACATATGCACACACATATGCACACACACATACACACACATATATACACATACACACACATATGCACACACACACATACACACACATGTACACACACACATACACACACATGCACACACACATACACACACATATATACACATACACACACATATGCACACACACATATACACACACACATACACACACACACACACACACACACACAAATCTTAAAGTTAACCAAAAGTAGCATAAGCCATTTTTAATTTGAATTTAGAGATTTTACTCTGAGATTTTGCTGGAAGTTATTTTTTACTGTATCCCCATCATAGTTTTTTTTTTTTTTTTTTTTTTTTTGGAAGAGGATGTTGTTAATAATTTTGGTAAAACATATATCTTTTTTTTAAATTTCATTCGAAAGTGTATTTTTCAGAGAAGGTAATGTTAGAACCAAGCATGGGGTTGCAAACTTCAGATCCTAGTACCCAGAGACTGAGGTAAAGGGTAAAGGGATTGCTCGGGTTTGCGGCTGGCCAGACCCATGTAGCAAGACCCTATTATAGGGAGGGAGGGAGGGAGGGAAGGAGAGGTGGGGGGGAACAGGAGAGCGAGAGCGCACAAAGGCTGAGGAGAGGAGGTGCTCTGTTATCTCAGTTACTGCTCTTTTCTAGTCTTATTCTTAGACTTTCCTGAGCATCCAACCCTTCAGGTTTGTATCATAATCAATTGATGGAAATTGTATTTCATTCTAATTATATGTATTATAAAAATGAAGGAAGAAACCTCACTGAGTACTGCTTAGCTGACTCCCTATGGATGTGTGTATAGTGGTAAATCCAAACACAGAATATTAACCGCTCCTCTCTATATGCAGATAAGGTTTTTGGAACAAAAGTTCAAGTCCAATTATAGTATCCTTAAGATACTCTTCAAGCACATTAAAGAATAACTTGAAAAGGTCTTGGTAATCTTTATCGATCTGGTGTTTTAGTGTGAGCAGACAGTGGTAAATTGAAGGGTTATTTCTAGGCCTTGAGTGGTAGGGGAGCAGCAAACATGTATTTGGGTAGCATTTTGTTTAGGGTTCTTGCTTTTTAGGAGTTTTTCATTAAGAGGTACGGGTGCTGTAGAATTTTGTCTGACAAATTTGGTATCCCACTAATAATCAAGAGTGGTGCAGAATAACTATCAAGTGGTTTGGGACTTATCTGGATTCTTTCTTCCCATTTCATGTGCTCACTGGAACAGGGTGACTTTCCCAGTAGAGTAAGATGTCTGCTGTTTAAGTTTGTGACTGACGAGTGTTTCAGATTTCCTGATCTGATCTGACTGTGATGTTTTGATGATTCTCCTTCTAATAATACAGGTAGGGCTTAAGTCCACGATACACTTATGTGTTGTTTTGGTTTTTTTTATAATTTACCAAAGCACATTAATTTTCCCTCTCTCTCATCTAAAGCAAACCGACAATCTGGAAAAGGTCACAGTGATGGTTGACTGGAGTTGTTCCATTGTGGTCATTTCCCAGTAGGATTAGAGTTCCCTGTTGGCTCAGAACATCTTCCCTTCAGAGATCTTCCAAAGAGATCTCAGGGCCCAGACTTTCTTTGCTTTCATTGTTTTCAAGTATATTTTAATAGTCATATGGGGAGGGTATATGGTCATTATAATAATGTTTCTCATTTTTAAATTGACATGTTAATATGTTATTCTATTTGTCTGAATATACACAATATCTCTTTGGTTGGAAGCCTAGCCTTTAAAGACTGAGCCATCTCTCCAGCCCATACACGGCATCTTTGTTAAAGATTTATTTATTTACATATTATGTATACAGGGTTCTGCCTGTATGTGTGCCTACAGGCCAGGGGAGGCACCAGATCTCATTACTCGTGGTTATGAGCCACCATGTGGTTGCTGGGAATTGAACTCAGTACCTCTGGAAAACCAGACAGTGCTCGTAACCTCTGAGCCATGTATCCTTCCTACATCTTTTCAGGACTTGTTTTACACACCCCCTCCCCGTTTTGCTTTACAGGGTTGTTAGAGTTAGTATTTGATAAATCTCTCTAGCAGCTATACCCAGAGAGTTACTGGTCTCTCCTCATTTCTTTTCCTTACATGTTTACCCGGGCAGTGAGGAAAATAATGGGAGTGGGTTGCTTTGCCGAGGCTGGCAATGGAAGTTTTCACTTCAAGATTTCCACCTACATTTTCCACCGTATAAACGGTTGTCATAGTAGCACTCTCGATTGAGAATTGTGATGATATACTTTATCAAATGCCTGCATGATGAAAGTGCAGTTGTTCTAATGCAGGTCAGCCAGAATTCTACGTCGTCCTCTCGTCTGTGTAAGGGAATAGTTAAGCAACCTAGAGGAAAAGATTGCTTTCTCTCTTTTGAGTTGTGTAAATTTGAGTTGAATTATTTCACTGACTTTAAGGTACAATTATTTTATATAGTACAAGAAGAAAGAAAGGCCTAGTGGTTACAAAAGTTAGGTGTTGTCTTAGAATCACTACAGTCCAGATTAAAATCTATTTATGTTTGTGGGAGAACTTAGTAAAACATTGCATATACATGTATGCATAATCATACCGTTAACATATAAAGGAAACTGTAGCAAGTAAATAATTATTTCTGTCACATTTTTACTTACATGTGCAGATGTATCTATATGTATGTAAATACATGTCTATGTATATGCCCATAAGTGCCAAGAGAGGGTATCAAATTTCCTGGAGCCAGTCAAAATGTGTGCTGGGAACTAAATTCCAGTCCTCTTCAAGAGCAGTAAGTACTCTTAGCCACTGAACCATTTCTCCAACCCATAAATAGGTTGTTGTTTTTTTTTAATCCTAGAAACCTAGAGAGGAAATTATCTATAAGATCATTTAGAATACATAAAATGTCTTTCTCTAAATATTTAGATATCTAAATATTTTTATCAAAATATCTTAACTTTTATAAAATATGATATTCCTTTAAATAACTATCTATAGAGTATCACTTGATAAATCTTAAATACACCCTTTCAAGATCATCTCATTTAAGTATGAATGAATAATTTGAGATTTAAATGAGTTGTTTAGCATTCTAAACAAGGTGTGTACTAAGACAGTATCTTACACAGCTATAATTATTGGGTATGTAAAATAGCCAGAGGATTTTTTAAAGAATTGGTTATCACTGAAAATTGATGTGTTCTGAGTTTGAATGCTTCCAGTCTGATGTCAAGGTTAGCTGGAGTTCTTTCCAGTAAAGGAGGTGACGGTAAAACTGACCATCCACCTCCCTCACTCATCCTTTAGACCACTGACGTATGCCTTGCCCAAAGCCTCGTGTTAAGTATCGTCACTTTGTGCTAGAGTTCAGAGTGGCTCATGGAGAGAGTCCAGTAAGAGGTAGCTAGTGTGAGCATTGCCCGTGTGAGCATTGCCCATCAAGAGGCTAGATGCCTGCTTGCAGCTTCTGGCCTTGTTGTAGGTACAGTAGGGCACTATGAACCAGCATTGGCCTCCTCATTGTTTGTGGCTTGTGGTGTTGGTTCCAAGTATAGATTTGGCGATAACAGTTGGGATTCTGAAATTGCTGCGGCCCTGTTCTAAACTCATGGTTCAGAATCTTGATTACCCACACTTGAAAATCAGAGCAAGCTGTAAAGTAACTTGGAATCACAGACAGGTCCAGACCAGACCTGGAGAGACGGAATGTCAGCAGCGATGCTGCTTGGAGATGCTGCACGGATGGGAAGCCAGAGCCTTAGGTTTTGGTTGAGGTTATCATAAATTTGCTTTTTGCTTGAGTCCAATTGCCACTCATAGTGAGAGCTTATCTTTGTGTAGACCATTTTAACTCACAAACATATAATTTTGACTTCACAGTAAATGTGAGAGGGCTGAGCCATGTGTAATTATTCTATTTGGCAGATGAGAATGGGGCTCTCAGATACTAAGTAACCAACCTTAAAGTCACTTGCTACTGGCTTTTACTTTTCACTATACATGCTAGACATGCTCTTCATTTATCTCCAAATTTAGAAAGCACATAGCACGTTTTCTGGCAGCTGCTGCCATCTTTAGGGACTGTCAGCATTTGGTCACTTACCTCTCTAACCTCCCATATGACAAGCCTAAGGCTTGCTTGGTACTGAAAGGACAAATAAGCAAATAGCAGGCAGCATTCTAGCGCACCTCATCAGGTTAAACTGCTTTCTGGTTATGTCCTGTGACGCGGGGTTCAGAGTGACACTGCCTTGGATTTTATGTCCTGTAATAAGCCATGTACAAGTCCAGACAATGAGACTAGAGTTAGAACAAGCTAAACAAGAGTTGCCAGTGTTGTTGTCGTGGAGGGACACAGAACCCCATGTTAACCTGGAGTATCTGGTTTTCTGACCTTAGATTTACCTGGAGAGCCTCCTGAATATCAGCAACTTCCCCGTGGCTCTTCCTTCCCATTAGAGGACTTTCTCAATCCTGTCCATTTCTTTCCTGAAGTGCCCCAATAGGGGTGTGGACCCAGTATGTTCTTGGCTTTTGTCTTTGTGAACTCTGCACATAATATTTTTCTTTTATAGTAGATTAGAAATACAAACAGGAGCGTGTATGGTGAGTGGTTGCTGTGAGCGATACAGCGGATTGAGTGGGACAGACAGAACATGGCAAGCAGACCTGCCCTGCAGTCTGTGTCACACTTCTGTAACACGAGGAGTGGCCTGTCAGTTAGACTGCTGCTCTCCAGGCTTCCGAGAGTCCCTTTCCCAAAATGCCCATGTAAGGAGAACCCTCTGTGGAGAAAGGGTGATGATGTAAGTGAGCCTAGGCTCTGTTGATAATTTTCTCATTAATTCACAAGCCAGTGAAGATAGATAGTGGTGATTCTACTTTCTAGCAATTATAAAATCAATAAAGACCCACTGCGATTAGCTAACCTTTGGACCCAGGTTTTCTGCTCCTCCCTGTTGTGTGCCCAGCATCTAGTACAGTGCAGGTTCTGCACTGTGTATTTCGGAAATGCTTTCTTTAAAGGTCGAAGGGCTTCTTGACCTAGTTGCCTCATTAAGGGAGATTAACTATGTCTCCAAAAGCTTAGTATAGGAACAAGTGAGGAAATGTTAGTAGTGACAAGGCTTTTCAATGAGTTTTCCAAACTGTTGGTGCTGTTTCTGGATTAGAGAATGAGTAGATGAGATTCTATTTATATCTATATAAAGCGTAATGTATTTAATGTAGCAAAGCAGAAACAAAAGCAGAGAACAAGATATTCAGATTCATACTAGTTTTTTTATTTTTTTCCTTGACATTTTACTGTAGTTGTTCTCAGCCCCTGGTGACCCGTTTGGGGATTAAGCAATCCTTTCACAGGGGTTGCCCGAGACCATTGGAAAACACAGATTTTACATGAAGATTCACAACAGTAGGGAAATCACAGTTATGAAGTAGCAATGAAAATACTTGTATGGTTGGGGTCACCACAGCATGAGGAAGTGTATTAAAGGGCGGTGGCTCTGTTTTCCTGTGTTCAGGCCTATGTATTACTCAGAAAGGCAGATGAAAGCTGCTGTCTTTCCAGAAACATCATCCCACACTGTGAGTTTGCATACAGTTCGGTGGATTCCGTAGGCACACTGTTAGACATGGGTTCTAACCATCTTTTCCTTTTGATACTCTCTAGTCTTAAATTTTTGGTGGAAAGAGCCTTGGATATTAAGCTTTAGGTACCCCACAAAATAATCCAGTTTCTCAAACCAGTTATTAGGAGGATTGACTATATCAAGAGCAACACCAAAACATAAAGACTAAAATAGAAAAAATCAAGTTGAACTTTAACATTTTCAACTCTTCTGATATGTGTGCTCTGCTCTAAGTCAGAGTATAAAATATGTTTCTAACTGGATTAAGCACTGTTGGAGAAATGCCCTCCCAAACTCACTGTGTAGCTGAGAAAACTGGATCCCTTAAAGACTGAGTGGATTTCAGAAGCCCCTCCCATGCTCTGGCAGTTAAGTGCTGAGCCAAGATGGAGCACTTTCTTGCTTGCTGGTGTTGCCAATAATCACAGTGAGGGTTCTGAGACGGAATTAAGGAGTTGATTAGTTAAGGGTTGGCTGGTTCATCTGCTTGGTGTTTTTGAAACGTGCTGTTGACCCCTGAGAATCTGGACTAGAACGTCCTTTCCAGAGAACCATATGCTCTAGGCTCTCTGACTTGGCTGGCTGCTCACCTGGATCCTAGAATGGCGCTATTAATCAGAACAGAAGAATTTCAGAACAAGATAGGAGAGGCTAAATTCTTGATTCAAAGTAGATGAAGTTATCCTAAGTTGTTTGCTCATCTATCTGATGATGTACTGTGTCCTTGGGCACTGAACCTGTACCTTTGGGGCAGTCTTTCCCAAACTTGAGTACCATACACGATGTGGGCAGGTTCTCGTTAAACTGCAGTTGTGAGCCAGAGTCTTAGGGTCCGACTTCCCTACGAGCTCCTGGGGCAGGCTGCTTCTGGCCTTGGGACTGCAGGCTTAGCAGCAGTGTGTGACTTGTCTTGTCACCAGAGCAGGAAAGGAAGCTGTGTGTGGGTCTTTTAACCACCATCTCACCAGCCTCTGACCATGAGAGGGAATGGCCTTCTGCAGCAAGTGCTGCCCTAGGGAGTCCGTAGTTCTTAGTTCTCCTTCTCTTACCTTGAGGTTTTCAAGTTTTTCTACAAAGCTTGGTTTTTCCAAATACGTGGGATCTTTAATTTCAAAAGAGTGTTTTCTAAAACCTTATGTAATTTCCTTTCTCAAACTACTCCATGCGCTTCCTCTCTTCTCCTTGGTGGTGTGAAAGCCGTAGTTTTGGAGACATGCATTGTGCTGTATGTGAGATGATAAAGACCTCAAAGCCTTGTTCTGTTTCTTTTGTTTAGTCTTCTTCAGTTGCCAGTTAATAATGACTGCCTCAAATCAGCTGGTTTCCTCTTCCATTTTAATTGATCAGTCTGACCTGAGGACCCAGATACTGGGTTTGTTAGAAATATGTTTGGGATTTATGCTCAAAAATGCCTCCTATCATAAGGGCTTTGCAGCAGGTATGAATGAGAACTTCCTTCTGTAGCAGCCAGTAGAGAGACCCTCTGTTTTGACCTTCCTGGTGGGTAGCTTATGCAGGAGCTGCTTGTTTTCTTAGTGCCTTTTCCTCAGTGTCCTGTGTAAGTGAGAGACTGTCTCTCTGCAAGTGAATGTGTGTGTGTGTGTGTGTGTGTGTGTGTGTGTGTTAGGCATAGGGATTTGTGCGTTATGTGTGTGATATGTGGGGTGTTTGTGTGCGGTGTGGTATGTGAGTATAGTGGGTGTGGATGTTTGTATCTGTATGGTGTAAGTTTGTGTGGTGAATGATTTATATATATATGTATATTGGTGTGTGTGTGTGTGTGTGTGTGTGTGTGTGTGTGTGTGGTGGGGAGACAGAGGTTAACACTGAGTGTCTTCCACTGCTCTGTTATTTTTTTGAGACAGAGTCTATTGATTTAACTGTAGCTTACCAATGAGCTAGGCTAACTGACTAGCAACCTCTTTACCTACTGCTAGAGTTAGGGTTGTGGGCAGAGGCTGCTGTGCTGTACTGTGCTGTGCTGTGCTGTGCTGTGCTGTGCTGTGCTGTGCTGTGCTGTGCTGTGCTGTGCTGTGCTGTGCTGTGCTGTGCTGTGCTGTGCTGTGCTGTGCTGTGCATGTTTGCCTGCCTGCCTGCCTGCCTGCCTGCCTGCCTGCCTGCCTGCCTGCCTGCCTGCCTGCCTGCCTTCCTTCCTTCCTTCCTTCCTTCCTTCCTTCCTTCCTTCCTTCCTTCCTTCCTTCCTTCCTGTGCTGGGGATCCAAACACAGGTCTCCATTCTTGCATTGCAAGTAATTTACTTACCAACCAAACCATCTCCTGAGCCTTCTAGATGCTTTCCTACAGGTTGTACACGTCTACCATTATCCTGAAAGTACAGCTGAAGGTGATCTGCAAGGGTGTTGGTGTGTGCTGTCTTAGCCTTGCTGTTCACAATACAATACTTGTAATAAGTAAGCAGCCACTTGGTTCCATCAGAAATGGGGATGGGTAACCTTGTCCATGTCTCTCTTGCATGCTGTGCTTGCAGTGGCTTTCAGACGAGTTTAATAACGACGTCACAAAGGATGCCTTAGGATTAGGGTGCTATGGATTTAAAGACTGGTCCCTGGAATGTAATACTGCACATTAGTTACAGTAACAAGGCTCTCATTTGCTGAGGAGTCACCATGCAGGTGACTACATCGCATACAGGGCTATGGCCCTGAGGGATGGGGTCCAGGGGCAACAGATAGCCTCTCTGCTTTGAACAGACCAGAGCAGGCCCATAGACAGGGTTGGGAGTCACTCTAGTCACTGGTCTGTCTTTACAAACTGGGACGCTCCAATACATGCTGTTTGTTTTACTAGCAGCTTCTGGGGGAGCCTTACTCTCATCTAAAGCCAGGGGACCCTTTTGCCTTGTAACTAGTTAATAGGAGGCTCTGATCGGTTTAAGTAGCCCTACTGCTGGCGCTGTGTTAGAGTTTATGGATTATGTGAAATTTGTATGACAAGATTACATTAGCCTTAGGCATTGAGTTGGATTTGGAGGTCCTGAGCAGTGTCCTGTCTGACGTATCTTTAGTGAATCACAGGGTCTAAAACTGATTATCAGATTTATCTCATTTGAATGCTATTTTCATATCTAGAATTTGCCTCATGCTTCAGTACAGCTAAGCATGTGGCTATAAGCTCCTTGTAATTAACAGTGTTTTGTGACCTGGGACGCATGTCCAAGATGAATGCAGAGCTAGAAAACATCGGAAGCAAGCAAAATTCTGGGCCTTAGCAAAGCGTCCGGAGAGAAGCGTCCGGAGAGACTGAAACAAGACCCCTCTCCTCCCCCAGCTATGCTTAAAAGTATTTGGTTCAGTTTCAGAACATTGATTCCCTTTGGCTTTATAGTCTAGGAGATCTGTTCAAAACACTTGCAAGTAAACGCTGCGAGGAGGAAGATTTTTGCCAGAAAGAGATTAGACATATGTGTTCCCATTCTTTGTTAAAGGCTTTTGCTTGTTTTAGTTGAAATGAAAACGCTCCTGTACTAAAGAGAAATAAACTCCTCCCTTCCTGTTTGCAAATGTCTTTCATTTGCTGTTTATCTTAATTAAATATACAGTAGAAAAGAGAATGGAACTGCTGCTCCTTTAATATCAGAGCTGTGCACGCTACAATAGGTGTCACTGTTTGGCTTCGTCCAATCCTGATTGGTGGCTTCAGCTATTGGCTCGGAGCTCTGGCTGTCTGACTCCGTCTGCAGGGCTGTAATACCTACTCTCCTCTCCCGATCCATTCACCACACAACTTCGCCGGCTGGCCGCACTGACTCGCTGGGCTCGCCACATCTTGCTAACCTAATTCAGAAAGCAAGCGCCTCGGTTCTCTGTCTGCCTCCTTTGCTCAGCATAAGCTTTCCAGGTGATCCAGAAAACGGCCGTTTTTATGCGCAAATAAGAAAAACAGGAATCATGATGGGAATGTATTTAACAGATCCGGTCCTGGATAAAACTTAAAAGCCAGTTTCTCTTCAACATAGTGAAAAGGTCACCTTGCCTGGCTGGGAAAAGCAGGAAAATACCAGCTTGTCGGTTTCTGTTAACATCTTAGCTCCGGCTAGCCTCTTTGCCTTGATGTTCCAGCAAATTTGCGGTATCTAGCTCTAAAGAGAGACATCCTGTACTCATGGTAGATGATAAAGAAAAGAACATGAAATGTCTCACCTTCTTCTTGATGCTTCCAGAGACAGTAAAGAACAGGTCCAAAAAAGGTTCAAAGAAAGCAAACAGCAGCAGTGGTGGCGGCAGCGGCGGTAGCAGTGGGAGCAGCAAGTTGCCCCCAGTTTGTTATGAAATAATTACCTTGAAGACTAAAAAGAAGAAGAAGATGGCTGCTGATATATTCCCCCGTAAGAAGCCAGCCAACTCCAGCAGCACCACTGTCCAGCTGCAGCACCAGCACAATCTCTGTAACAACAACCTCATCCCGGCCCCCAACTGGCAGGGTCTTTATCCCACCATCAGAGAAAGGTAAGGGCCCTTGCCGCCGCCGGCTTATTTACTTTCAAAGTTTGCCAGTGTTGAAGTCTCTGCTTTTATGCGACCTGTAATGCAGTTTAACACGAATCTCCCTTTCCTCTTTCCCAGAAGCTTTGCTGGTAATGGAAAACTGTCTTGTATCTTTTCCAAAACAGTACAGCTGTTTTCCTCTCAGATAAATATTTTTGCAAGCTGTAACATTTAAGCAGCAGGGTTGTATCTGTGGAGCACAGAGGCGAGAAACCCTCCATTTCTCCTAAGCCATGGAAAAGTTCAGATAACTTTTAAAACTTCAGTCACTCCCCGTGTGTCTGGGGTGATTTCAGACAGTGGTGTGCTGGACCCTTTATTTGCTCTTTTGCTGGGAAGTGGAACACGGGACTGTTTTTGCTTAGCTTCTGTAAGTTTGCGTGTTGGGGAAAGGGATGTTAGGAATACAGGCTGCTGTGAATTAATGAATTGCCTCTTGTTTGTAGAAATGCGGTGATGTTCAATAATGACTTGATGGCAGATGTACATTTTGTGGTTGGGCCACCAGGTGGGACTCAGCGGTTGCCAGGACACAAAGTAAGCAACAGCTGCATTACCGGTTTAGTCCTGAGATTTACATAGAGGGACCCTGTCAGCACAGAGCTCCTTGTGGGCAGCTTGCCGATGGCGGGCACTGCATGTTTCGCCCAATTACAGAGAATGCAGGCCTTTGGCCACACATAATTTTGCCTTTGTTTCCTTCTACATGGTTGTAAGTCTCACCCAGAAACATGCCCTCTTCACTCTCCAGGGGTAGGAAATGTTGTAGCAGGTTTGGAAAGCCCTCTGTTTACTATTCCTATAGAAATCAGATAAATAGTCCTGGTTTTATTTATTTCACAATGGGGTGAGGGTGTATATTAATGTCAAAGCTTTGGGATATTGACAGAGAGCCCATTTTGTGTGAAAATCTTAGGCTCCCCTGTCAGGATGCACCATAACCTGGCTGTTTCAAAGATGTGGGTTAGGGACGTTGCATCCCCCCCAACCTTGATTTGCTAGCTTTTTGGGGGATTGACTGCTGAAAATGCTTTCAATTCAGTGCATGAAATGAGATTCCCCTTTCTCCACAGTACGTCCTAGCTGTTGGGAGCTCAGTGTTCCATGCAATGTTTTATGGAGAACTTGCTGAGGACAAAGATGAGATCCGAATACCAGACGTCGAGCCTGCTGCTTTCCTTGCCATGCTGAAGTAAGCATTATTCGTGTGTTCGGAAAGAGTTTGCTTGTGCTGTAGTTGTGCACTGCTGGCTTCTAAGTCAGATCTAAGTTTTCTGTAAGAGCAAAGATTCTAAAGAGAGAGGGTGCTGCTTGCCTTGGAAATGGTCCTAGAGAAAACCGCTCTTCGTTTTTCTATGGAAGTCCTATGGAATGCTGCAGGCATTGAGAGCCGTTGCTTAGCCTAGAGCCTAGGGGTGAAGAACTCAGGTAGTGAACTGCTTTTTAATGACATTTTAAAAGAAAAATAGCTTTCTGGGATAAACACTATTTAATAGGGATGTTCTCTTCCTGAAAGCAGTACACGCTAAGAAGTCTTCAGAGAAATAACCTTTACTTCATGGTTATAAAATGTTGTACCTTGTTTAGCTAGCAACACTGGGAAGACACATCCTCTGAGTTGTCTAGTGCCGCAGAAGTGGAACTTACCGTCCCATCTTCATGCACACATATTCCACCCACAGAATTGGACATGCTTATGCTGACGAAGAGATTTTTGAAGTGGTAGTGTCCTATAGTCTGTAGATTAATGCAAGCATTCTTAAATTAGTTATATAAAAGTGTAAAAGAGATTAGGGCAGTCACATACTTACATAAAAAATTTCATATCTTATAGATCCTTGCAGACTCTAATGCGTGTTAATCAGGTACCAAGAATCATCTTTACCACTGTCTAATGCTAAACAATGATTAAACATAGTAATTATAAGTTGTATTAATAAGGTTTTTCTTAATTGTTCAAGGTTATATGTTGATATGGGGATTTCAGTTCACTGGAATAAATGAAAATGTTTTTGAAGAAAATTTGCCCAGTGGGTTAAAAAGTTTGGCAATATTCTCATAATTTTTAAAACAATTATTATTTATTATTTACTGCTTACCGAAAACTAAGTTATAGTCAGTTTCAGAGTTTTTAAGTACATAATTCCTTGGTCCCGTAATGGCTTTGAAGCCTAATTGAACTAGAACTTTCCCAGTGGGGAGCAGGGAGATTAAAGGCAAGGGAGCATGGGAAGTACGACAGCATTAACTGCTTCTCCACTTTCTAACCTTCAGAATCCATTAGAGACAGTCACCGAGAGAACCCCTTTTACCTGCTTGGATTCTCGCCCTTCATCGCTGCCTGTGAAGTCAGCTCTGTGTGTGACAGTGCCATCTGTTGTTGGTGGAATGCAGCCCTAGTTAGCATCTTGGCCTCACTGAAGTCAAGTTGTGTCCTAGACACATGTTTAGTCAGGAAACAGGAGCAAGAATGGCAGAATGTTACATCTTGCCCAAATCATTTGGTGCATTATTTGTCAAATACCTTCTCTTACAGATGTAGTACCTAGGACATGTTAGTACAGTATTTAAAAATCACGAGATCAGGTGAAGCGCAGAGAACGGAGCTTGAGTGAGGTTCCATTTACCTCTTCGGTATGCTATGCTAACAGCAGTAGGAACCGAGGTCTCCCGTCCTGCGTCCTAGGGGAGTAGCTGTACTCAGAAAAGGAGTGGCAGCTCCCTTGAGTTCCAGGGTGAGGTTACAAATCCAACCCATGTTCTGGATGCTCTCCTGCTCCCGGCCTTAGGCAAAGCACAACTGTACTGCAGCTGTGTCGTGGAGTGGTCTTGCCGGTGTAACCGGCTTAGCCTATAGGGAAGAGTTTCCTGGAAGCAAGTGTTTGTTACTGAGGAAACTTTTTGGCTTGTATATGTGTGCTTATGTGTTTATTTTCTTTTCCTTGCAAAAGCTAGTCTTGATTTCTTAAGTTAGGTCTGTTTTACAAACATGAAATTAAAAAAAAAACTACAAAAAATTAGACAAAGTACTTTGTGCTTTATCGTAAAAGCTTAGATGAATTTTCTCAGTGTCGCTCAGAGGCAGAGTTGTCACTGATAACTCTTTTATCCTGTAAGATAGTGGGTCGTTTCCTCCTTCACAGACTGTCTGGAGGAATTGCCACCATTCCCCCCAAACAGCAAGAAGTATTTCCTCTCCTAAGATAGGTGCAGTTCACTAAGGCACAGAATCAGTGGATACACAAGCTCTCAGTTTTATCTTTTAATGGGCAAGTGAAAGTAAAGTCTGCTTTAGTTCTGAAAATAGGAGGAATAACTTTAGAACTTTAATACCCAAAAGATTTGTAGAATTCACTGAAAAGGTAGTATTGAAGTTTGTAAGTGGTAATTTATTGAACTTGGAACCACTTCAGAAATATTTAATATCAGGTTTTATTTTGTGTTTTAGAAAAGTCCCAAATCATTAGAATTTTTAATTTTGACCTAATAGTTTCAAAAGACATTTGTTTTTATTGAAATGGAAAGTGGAATAAAACTATATGTTTACTTTAAAGTCTTGGTGAGGCTGAAGAGAGCTGGGTCAGAGGACCAGGATTCAGGGCCCAGCATCCTCAGATGGCTCGGAACTGCTTGTAACTCTCCTTCCAGGGAGCCAGGGCCCTCTTCTGGACTCCAGGAGTAATCCCAGTGTCCAAACATGCACACATCCATACAGAAATAAATAATTTCTTTAAGCTGTGGGATTGGGAATATCAGTTCTTTAACATTTAATACAGTATAATAAAATTTTGCTAAGTTTTCATGATCTTACCTCTGCTATCCAGTGGTCTTTTAGATAATTGCAGGATCTCCTGTTTTGTTGAAATGAACTGAATCTGTCTTTATAGGACAGAGGATGAACAGTAACTGAGAGTTAATCCCTTTAATTATATAAGCTTACTGCTGAGCTGAAATATTAATATATTATGAATATATTTCAGATGCTTCTTTAACATGTTTGAGGTAACTGTCACATGAAATTATATTCTTGGACAGGCTTAAAAGCAGTGGCTTCCTTCCTTGCTTCACATGCTCATTTTGTGGAAATCCGCTTACATGTTGGCTACTTTCTTTCAGATACATCTATTGTGATGAAATTGACTTGGCTGCAGATACAGTGCTGGCCACACTGTATGCTGCCAAAAAGTACATAGTTCCTCACCTTGCCAGAGCCTGTGTTAATTTCCTGGAGACCAGCCTAAGCGCCAAGAACGCCTGCGTCCTCCTCTCTCAGAGCTGCCTGTTTGAGGAGCCGGACCTGACACAGCGTTGCTGGGAGGTGATTGATGCCCAAGCCGAGTTAGCACTCAAGTCTGAGGGATTCTGTGACATCGACTTCCAGACACTCGAAAGTATCCTCCGCAGGGAAACGCTGAATGCCAAAGAAATAGTGGTTTTTGAGGCAGCCCTGAACTGGGCTGAAGTAGAATGCCAGCGGCAAGATCTGGCCTTGAGCATTGAAAATAAACGCAAGGTCCTAGGAAAGGCCCTGTACTTGATCCGCATCCCCACCATGGCCCTGGATGACTTTGCAAATGGTGCTGCACAGTCCGGGGTATTAACTCTCAATGAGACCAATGACATCTTCCTCTGGTATACCGCATCCAAAAAACCAGAGCTGCAGTTCGTGAGTAAAGCCCGCAAGGGCCTGGTCCCCCAGCGATGTCATCGATTCCAGTCATGTGCCTATCGGAGCAATCAGTGGCGCTATCGGGGTCGCTGTGACAGCATCCAGTTTGCAGTTGATAAGAGGGTGTTCATTGCAGGCTTTGGGCTGTACGGCTCGAGCTGTGGCTCTGCAGAGTACAGCGCTAAGATTGAACTCAAACGGCAAGGTGTTGTCCTGGGCCAGAACTTGAGCAAGTACTTCTCAGATGGATCCAGTAATACCTTCCCTGTGTGGTTTGAATATCCAGTGCAGATTGAGCCAGACACCTTCTACACAGCCAGTGTAGTGCTGGATGGCAATGAACTCAGCTACTTTGGACAAGAAGGCATGACGGAAGTTCAGTGTGGCAAGGTGACTGTCCAGTTCCAGTGCTCCTCAGACAGCACCAATGGCACTGGTGTACAGGGAGGGCAGATCCCCGAACTCATATTCTATGCCTGAACCTTTCTTCTCTTATGCAGCATGAGGTGCCCACATGGGCCCTCCTTGCCTGACGCTTAGCTCATCTGCAGATATGTGGTCAGCACAGGTAATTTGTAATGAATGAAGCAGTAGGCAGTTTCTTATGTCTTTGAACCTTTTAATTATGTACAGGCTAAAATGCAACATTCCGCTTTTAACTATATGCTTAGAAGAGCCAAGTTCTTACTCAGGCTTTGTGGTTTTCGAGTTGCGTCTGTACGCCTAGGGAGATCATGTGCTTTTCCAAGTGCCCACCAACCTCCTACTTCCGTACCTCTGAAGAAGATTTTGGATCAACTTGAATTTCCTTTAATGAATGAAAATATGTATCCTAAAGTAGTATCATTATTTTTAAACAGAACCCTTTTCTTTCAATAAATAAATAAAGACAAAAACAGAAAACAGGTAAACCTCAGTGTACAAATTTGAAAGAATATTTGCTTTGTAACAAGTAAGGTTAGAAAGTAAACAGTAGGCCAGCAATCACGTTTGACTCTGTTCTCTCACATTTGTTGCTTCTGGGTCTTGCTTTTTTAGTCCTTGTATCTTAAGTTCATATATGTGCTGCCCACTAAGCAGTTCACACTCTTGATGTAAGGAGTTAGATGTTTGTTTAGCTCATGACTTCTCCTACAAAGCAGACTTAAACTCTTTCAGGTTAGAAGACAAGAGGCCAGGATGCAGGCCCTCCTTTCAGAAATGATGAAGCTGAAAAATGTCATTGTTGATAGAAAGAAAAACAGATGGCAAACTTGTTAATTTACTCTACAGAGGGTAAAAGGGAAGCCTGAAAATGCCTGTACAACCAGTAGTTCAGTTTACCAGTGAGAAGCATACACAGTGCAGAAAAGCTACTCTTGCCTGGTAGTTCCCCCCCCCCCACACACACACACATACACTCACATGCACTACTGGCTTGTTCTTAAGTCTCACTGCACAGGACTCCCGTTTCTCCTCCCCCTCCCCTGTTAAAAGAGGACCAAACAGTTCTTTAGAGGTATGGAGGAATGGTTTTGTAGCACTACTTGTCAATGTGATAAAGTACTCTTTATGCTCTTTCTTTTAAATCGAGACATTCTTTATCTGATCTTTGACCATAGACGATCTTATTTGTTGATTATGAACAAGCTTCTGGACTGCTAGAACCTGGCCTCTGGCCATCTTAAAGTGCCAATATATGACTGCAGGGTTTTTGAAAAATGGTTCGGAGTGACACTGGGTCGTACCAAGTATTCACCTCATCAGCATCACATGCAGTTCTTATTTGTCCATGGTAACATATGACAAGAGGGAAAAGCTCACAGATGACTTCTCCTTTCCCATGAAGGCTCGTGTTGGCTTAGTGCCTGTGGCCCTGGTAGTATCCAGTGTAGTCACTTGAAACTGAAATATCCATGTGTCTCTGAGCAGCTTTTCTGCTCAGCGTGATCCTGAGATGGCTCCCCGCCACCCAGAGTGTGGTCCCTGGCCACCTCCTTCTCCTGCTCTGTGAGCCAAAGTTAGCTTATCTGGAGCAGGGGCTAGTCCTGGGGTGTGTGTGTGCCTGCACAGTATGTGCATGCAAGTGTGCTTGCCAACTCAGGAACTGCCTCCTCTCTGCCTGGCTAGTAGTGGGTGTGTCAGAAATAACCCCCACACCCCTGTTGGTGCCAGCAAGGCCCAGCGAGTGACTGTTTCCACTCACTGGGCCTCTGGGCCATTTCTTCCCCTGCAGATATGGGCTTGTGGCCTTTGGCCAGCTTCCCTGGTGGAGGAGAGCACTGGATTATGGGAAATGTTTTAATCATTTTGCCATTACATACATCTGTTAACATAGGTGACCAAAAGCTGTTATTGGTGACTAGATGAATATTGAATATTCCTAGGACAACTTTCCAAAATTATCTCTCAATTGCTTCCTAATAAAGGGGATGACAGGTTGTAGTTTTGGCAAAGCATCAATGAGATAAAGGTACATTGTTGATTAAATTACTTCAACAAAGGTTTTTGCTTTACAATTATGGTTAAACATTTCAGTAACTCATAGCTACCATACAAATTGGTATGGTACATGCAAAGTGACTGGAAGGCACTTACTTTTAAGCCAGAGGAGAAGGAACTTTGTTTAGCACAGATTGCATCCTGTGAGATAGTTGAGCTGGGTGTGATAGCCTTAAAGGGGCAGTGTCTATCCCCAACTCACTCTTACTGTGATTGAGATGCCCTCCATGTGGCTAGGCAAGTGCAGTTCACTGAGGATGGAAGAACTTAACTTTATATTAATTATTATTATGTTTCCAAAAAGATATATCCACTTTCTGAGTTGGCCTATGCCAAGAACTGTGGGTAAGATTGAACAGCTGTACCTAAAATAAGAAAGTTTATGTTCTGAACCTATTCTCCTATATGCATTTTCAGCAAAATGAAAGATAATGCGCTTGCTTTGGTTTTCTTTGGTAATTTTGAACTTTGTAGTTTGTAAGAATAAAAACCATTGTTCTGACAGGGCTGGCAGCTCTAGTGTATAAACACAACTTCATTAAGCAGAAAACGCTGTAGATGCTTTGCCCAGCATACCTGCCAGTCTTCATCATTGTTCATACTGGGGATAAGGGTAACTAGGCTAGCAGTTCTAATGCAACATTCTTTAATCATATCTTAAGATAGTATTTAAGTAAATGGTCTAATTTCTACATAATTATTGCACTGAACTGTCTTTTTTTTTTTAAGGTGTTTAAATAAGCTCAGCTAATTCAGGACACTGTAGCCAACCGTGCATCAGTGTGCTTGATTTTAGCAGCTTACAGCATTATTTATGAAGGAAAACATATAAATATGAAGTACCTCATGTTGAATGTTATTGTACTGTATTTTTAATGTAACAGTGCAGATCTTGTTAGACACATGAATGTGTATAATCATGTTAAATGCAAATAAAGTAAAACTGGTTCATAGATTTGCTTTTTCAGCAGTTCTGTTGCCCTTGAATTAATAAAAACTTATTTGTCACTTTTGAATTAATAAAAACTTGTCACTTTCAGTGCCACTGCATTTACAATGGTGGTTTCCTAGGAACATTAGTTTGCAAAGCATTCAATAGCTTTCATTTCTAGAAAAAGGTGAAATTTGAAGCAAAAACATAGGAGAACAATACATGTGTTAATCAGTTATATTGTTTGAAACCTGACTGCTCAGTAAATAAGAGTGAATGGATGCGTGTATATTCCTGTTTTGGAACTCGTGGTTGACTGGCATTCCCAGGTATAGTCACCATAGTTCTCTCTATGTACCCACTGCACTAAGAGAATGCTGTACTGAACCGCATCTGGCTTCTGATGGGTCCTGCATTGCTGTTTGCCAAGGTCTTAATTGGATCCAGAAATAAAATAAACAAACTGCCAAATAAGAATGTTAGTGTAGTTGTTATATACTCAGTTCATTTCCCATTCTGCTTCCCACTGTCAACTATTTTTGGACTTTTGGATAACAATCAGGAGTATATCTCTGTGTCACATATACATTGCACATAACAGCCATATACTCATTCATAATTATATATACAGTTACGCATATATAGATGTATTTTCCTTTGTACTCTTCCAATACTTTTTCTGTAGACTTTATTATGAATCTTTCACCTATCCAGGTTCAGTCTCTACTATTTAGTTGCTCAGAAGATTTCTGGAATTAGTCTTAACTGGAAACACCCCACCCCCACCCCTGTCCTCATCAGCTTAACCACAGCTACAACCTGAATTGCAAAGATCTTTAATCCACCAAAGTCTCAGCTTTTATCTCTTCTTTGCTTCTATTTAAAGTTAATCTGCATGTTTGTTTTCATTATCCCAAGACTGTTGGGAATGATCCAGCTCCATTGTTGGGACCCTAGATTAACATGCCACTTAAATTGCACCCTCCAAGTTGACTTGCTTGCCTTGGAAGACTTTGGACCAAAACTTGAGAGAAAACTGGAAAGTAAACTAAATGGTTTAAAATGTAGGGGCCCAAAGAAGCTAGTGGGCTATGAATATCTACTGGGTCTTTGAGCAGCTCAGTAAGCTAAGCACACCTTTGGATTTCCAGGTATTACATTCCAGTGGTCTTCGCAGCGTCTCTTCCACTTGCAGACCAATTGTTTTTCTTGTTTTAAACTTCCCTCTATGGGGTTGGGGATTTAGCTCAGTGGTAGAGCGCTTGCCTAGCCCTGGGTTCGGTCCCCAGCTCTGAAAAAAAGAAGCAAAAAAAAAAAAAAACCTTCCCTCTACCTTTTAGAATATATATTCCAATAAAACCACTTCTGGAAAATGATTTTTCAAAACAGGTTATGCATTTATTTCCATAACTAACATTGGCGGGTGGAAAGTTCCCCAGTTGAAAATTTGCCAGCACTGGGTAAGGTGAAAATGTAAGAGTAGATGAGACCACCATCAAGGATACCGCAGTGCTGGGCACAGGATGCTGGCTGCTGAGGACATGGGCATCTGAGGACATTTGTCCTTGTTTCTTTCACATCAACTTCTCCCCTCTGTTGCCTTTTCTGAACCTTCCTGGTAGGGCTATGCAGGCTCTGTCTTTGTGATTACTGTCTAGTTGCCTGTTAACTAAAATATCCAGTGGAAAGCATTTCTTTTCTTTTCTTTCTTTATTTTTTTTTTATTTTTTATTTATTTTTTTTTTTTTGCTAGCAGACTGTCTTATGCTCTTAAGTCTAAAATCCCCAAATCAAGGTAAGTTGAACAGCTCTGCCACATCTGTGTTTTAGGTCCCTCTGTAGGACAGCTACTCATTACACATCTCTTTAAGCTGCTGGTGATGAACAGAGTGGTTTGTTAAAGGTTTCTGTAAGGCAGAACCTTCACTAAGGCCATAGCGGTATAAAACATTACATAAGTTAGGACATTTTGGGTTTTTATTACTTTGAAGGAAGTTTTATATTTAATAGACTTTCTTTTATGCCAACTATTTCATGTATTATTTTACAAGAAAGAACTTATGACAAAAAAAGCTAAATAAAAACAAATCATATGAGTGGTCTTGTTAATTTTAACAAGAAGACTTGTGTGAAACCAGAATAATCTGAGATATTTTGATATATGGCACTCTTTACTAGGGCTATACAATTTGCATTTTTCCTTCCTATCAAAGAATGGTAATGACTATTTAAGGATACATGAATAATATTCCAAAGCTTGAAGTAGAGAGTACCACCTTCTGTTACACTGCAGAATGCCGGAGAATGTTCTTTTGAGACATTTTGTGCATCTAACAGAATTCTTATTTTTGTGCTTCCTGAACTATAAATCTTAAAAGCATTTCAGCATCTCTTATTACAGTGTTGAAACTGCATGAACCCTTAACTAATTCAAAATTGAAAGTTGTCATCAATCTTTACTCTTAAAGAAAAATTCCACTTCTAAGAATATAGACAGTAGTGGACTGGAGATCAATGTCTTTCTGGCTCCAACAAGACGCAGTCATTCAGAGGATTAACCCACCGCTCATTCAGTCATTGATCTTTTATTGGTCCTTTGCTTCATCACAAGCAGTCAGAGGTACAGGGAGTCAGGCTAGGAAGATGTGTGCTATATCGTTTTGGGAGCTTGTGGTTGAAGTCAAGGATGGTCTAATGTTGGATACAGAAGAATCATAGGTGACTGAGCCCCATTCCCCAGAAGTTCTGATGTCACTCCAAAATGGAACCCAAGTGACTATATCCAACAAACTTCCTCCCGATGCTAATGCCGTTGTCTGCAGATTGCACCAAGTATAACTGACCCAGAAAGGGCTTTGTGAGTACAAAACAGCAGAGCTGAGAGGAAGGCTGGAACTAGCAGATGATCATTAGCATGTAGACCAGCTTTAGCCTGGAAAAGAAAACGATGGTTGCTAGCATAAATAGTCAATTGTAGTGTGGAGTCCAGAAGAAATCCCAGAACAAAAATACTGAGACATCCCAATGTGCCAACAGAAAGCCTCCATGTAATAAAGCCACAGCCTGTGTGGGGTTTGGAACAGGATACTGACCTAGCAGGAGCAGGAAGCAAGCATTCTAAGTGTCAGGCTCATTTATCTGACTTTTAAACAAAATATGGTAATAACACCAAAAAGATTGCAGAATAGACGAGGCAAACTTGTATTTTAGGTATCGGTCTCTGGGCAGGATAGACTGGATCAGGCTGGAGGCCAGGAGAATGTTGGTTTGAGAGAATGATGTAAATGAAGAGTAAAGCAGCTAGGAAAGTGTGAAGAGTTGGAAAAGGCCTTGGTGCTGTTCCTTTAAATCCTCACACTCCATAGCCACCCGGTTTGTAAAGCTACAGTGGGCTGTGTTGTTGAGGAATTCTCATACTTTAATTAGCTTTCTAATACGAACTTTAATTTTATCATGTTAATGAGATACAGAAATGATTTATTATGGTGTGGATGGTTCTGACACATCAGATGGCTTCTGTGCTAGGATCCTTCGGATGACTGTAAAAGCTGGACAGGGGTGCAGTTCAGGATTTTTGAGGCGTTTCCAACACAAGTCTATGTTGAAGGTTTGTATTATTTTTAATTCTTTATTAATTTCAATGTTAAAGTAACCTCTCACTATACTGCAGCCTTAGAGGATTTGGGATATGATTCCTGCAAGTATTTTGTGACTAAAACTGGTTTCAGCATCGATATTGTTTGTTGTTGGCACCAGGTGTGACCTTTACTGAGGGGATATGAATGGGACAGGAATTTTGATTGGTGAGTTACATTCATTTAAGTAACCACAGGTGACCCTAGCCTGGCCCCACAGTTGTTGGAAATCAAGTCTACCTTAGCTAGGAGTGTGTTCATTCCTTCTCCATCTACACTACAGCCAGCCAGTGCCAAGACCTCTTTCCCCAGGGTACTGACATATGGAAATGAGCCCCCTACTTCCCCACCCCTCCTCCTACCCCCCCCCCACATTTTTGCTTTTTTTTTTTTTGGATTGGATTTCTGCTCTTGTAGAAGAATCCTCAAAGTAATTCATTTGCCAGAGATTGGTATGTAGAACGTGGACTGAGGGCGTCTCATTTATATGGTACTGAGGAGTGGTCAGAATTGCAAAGCTCCTGACAAGGGGAGAGCCTCTGAAGAGGGCTGCTTGTGCTGAGGCAGCTCTGCTGTGTTTCTTGTCTCAGGGAATTCTCATGGCTCAAGAAAATGACCCACAACAGGAAGACACATTTTTTATCTCTCATGACTTCGGCTCACATTGGAAATCATCACTTCTACTGCATTCCCTTAATCAAAGCTCATCAAAAGGCCAGTCAGCTACATGTGGGGAGTTAAGTGCCCTACCCCTTACTGAGGAATGCTTCAGAGATATAAGACAAGGGTCATGGATTCAGAATAGGGTGACTGGTTGGGCCATGGGTACAGTCACCGGACACAGCATTTGATCTACATCTTGTTTGTATTGCTTTGTTTTAGGAGGAGGGTTTTTCTGTATATCCTAGAACTCCCTCTAAAGACCAGGCTGATCTTTCACAGTTTCACCTGCCCCTGCCTCCCCAATACTGGGGATTAAAAACATGCACCATCATTGCCTGGCTTTGACATAGACCTACGAACAAATTTTATGGTCTTTCTGATCCTAGAACTAGATTCACATAGCTCTACCTGCAGAGCCATTATTTGCATTGAAATCAGTAATGTAATCATGAAGAAATGATAGGGGAAAGGAAGTCTCCACCACACTCCTGACAGTAATTGCCAAATACCAGTGTGGCAGCTTTTCCTCTCCACGTAGCTCTGCTAAGCGATCCTTCTCAATTCTTGCCCTCCAAGTGAAGTTTCCCATCAGGCTCAGAGTCTTACTTTACCTGGAGTCAATGAACACCTCAGAGGTATTTTTTTCTAGTCACAACTTGACTTTCAACTGTAATCCTGTGGACCTCACTGTTCTGTCTCATTCAAGAAGCCAAAATAAGAAGGTGTGAAGACACATAGGAGTTTTGTTGTGTTTCTCGGCCCATCTTTAGTCACGGCATTGCTCGCTAAAGACCTTAGATGTCCCTATGCTTCATCTAGGTTCAGAATAACGAAGACACCCTCAGTTCTGACTCAAGACAGTCAGAAGGAAAAAAGTATTGTTTTCCTTAACAGCCCACCCAATTGTTGCTGTAAGAAGGATCTGGGTAAAGAGTGGGCTTGTGGAGGGATACATTAGGGACTCTACTTACCAAGAAGCCTTGTATAGCTTATCTGCAGCTTCTCGTACTCAAGTCTTGATTTCCTCAGGACTCCCTGCGACCCACAGTGTCCAACATGGAATGCTCAGTGCTTAGGGTCATGTTCAACACCAAGATAGAACAATGATGTTAAAGCTTGTTAATATTTAATTAGTATTGTCACTCTTTATCAGAAGTTCAGGACTGTGGGTATTGGTTTGGTTGACAACAGCGTTCGGTCTGAACAAGAACTACATAGCCAGTGGCCCCTGAAAGTTATTCACTGGTGACAAAGGAACTGGGACTACAGCTGAACACCAGGTCAAATCTCTTCCTAGCTGTAGAATGTTAAAGCTCCCATTTCCATTTTACCCATCTTCTCTACATAGGAAGAAAATGCCTCCCCATAATGATAATGGTTCAAAACAATCCAGCCAAGCAGAGGAAGCTACATCCATTCTAATAGGATTTATTGGATTTTGTCTGTCTGTCTGTCTTAAGGCAGGGTCTCACTATGTATCTCTGGCTCTCCTGGAACTCACTATGTAGACAAGGTTTACCTCTGCCTGCAGAGGCTGGGATTAAGGGCATGGACCAGTATATTAAGCTCTAATGGTTATTCTAATATTCCAATATACAACTTAACTAGACGGGCAAGAAAACTACTTAAGTGTGATTTATTTACTTGTTTATTTTATTAAACATTTACAGTAGGTTTCCTCATCATTCTTTAATGTCTCATTTTGAAGGCATGGTGCAAAAGGACAATACAAATAAACTAAGCTCTCCCCCAGAGCTCAAAAGAAATGCCCACCTTCACAGCCAAACAATGACTAGATCCATATATTCAAATCCATCCATATAAGCAAATTTCTTTGGCCTATTATGTAGCAAAGTTCCAAAACTAAACAGGGGAGTTTTCAGGATCCTAACATAAAGTAAAATGGGGAGGATAAATGACTGGGAAAATGAAAAGGGGGGAGGGGAAGAGAGATTAGACAGCATGGCACACTTTTCTCCTAAATGAGAAGCCTTTGGAAGGATGAAAGAGAAGGCTCAGCTTCCTTGGGGCAGGGAGGGCTCTGGCATAGAGCCCTACTATGAAGATTAATGGACATGGTTCTAGTAGGTCTTCCTGCCCTGGCTCCCGAAGCCTGTAAAGATTTCTTGTGGGTTTGCTAAGCCTTTTGCTTACAGTTGACCTTTTCAGGGCATTTGCTTGGTGTCTTTTATCTTCTGGGCTTCCAAGGGAGTCCAAAGTGCAAGCCAAATCCATGACCCATTCAGGGCCAATGGGTGAGGCCAGAAATAAGGCCGTTTCTGACAGGTTCCAACAGAATCCTGCTCTGAAGACTGCTTGAGATACGTGAGCTTCGTGAGCTTCATGCTCACAGGAAGAGCCAGGTCTTGCTCCTGACAGCCTTAGACACTCCCTTGAGGCCAGCAGACACTTGAAATCTCCTTATTACTCTTACTTGCTCTGCCCCAGACTAGATGACGTCAGCTTCACATAGGAAGCCAAAGGTCCGTTTGGGTCCCCACACCTTCTATCATAACTTTCCTTCTTTTCTCAATGACTTCAGCTCAAGCCTGCCTTAATTTTTGACCTTGGACAGCTAATGCCAGGTCCTGCTTGGCCCTCACCTCACTCAGTAGCAAAAATGTAAGAATAAGAAACTTTTTTTTTGTAAAAAAGCGTGAATATCTCAAAAACAGATGACCACTTCACAGAGGTAGAAGAATAAGGAAGGGCCAGATCGTCAAATCGGTCGAAAAGGCTACAGTAGCCCTGTTGGTAGAGTGGTTAAGAATTATTCTGTGGAGGGTGTGAGTGTCACCAGATCTCTATCAAATGGCTTCTTAGGACCTAAATAAACAGAATGGGCTAGTTGCTGAGTTTTGTCATATATGACTTCTATTACACGAGGGACATATAGTCTCCCAGTCTCCTGTCTCAGCGCCCTGGTTAGACAGGCATATCACTGTGTATAACCAGAATCCAGTCACTCACTGGTCATTATTAGAGTTGCATTGTCAGCACCATATGCCTGATGATAAGCAGCTCCCAAAATCATTTGGATTCTTTTGTGGGGGAAACACATTTGACCAATGTCTGCTGACCTGTCATTTTGTGCTAACCCCAAAAGTGTATAAAATTGATGCCTCTGGTCCCCTTTCTTCCCCAAGCACTTTTCTTTCTGGTTAACAATGAAAACATTTGTGCAGTCATCAGTGGACAGAAGTAACCCAACATGCACTGGGAAACCTGAGAGGAATGCTTTTTATTATCTACAGGTGTCCATCAGGTGAGCACATTTCCATCATTCAGGAGGATAGAACCATGACTCCCATTCGGGTACCAAGACAAAAACACAGAAACAGACACAAACTAAGAAATGCACCCCCTGCTTGCTTCCATAGCAGAGGAAGATTCTCCTGAAGCCTGATGTGTTACCACCAAACAAAGGTTTACAGTCTGAACTTCCTCAAAAGGACATGGACCTCCCTGTAAAATCTACCATTGTGCATTTGGAAATTCCATTATACAAATTATTTAAAATTGAGGAAGGCATAGGTCCTTGGAGCTAATAAATTAGATGAACTTACTTCCTGGGTGGAGGTAACTTGTCCATTACATTTAATTTGTTATTCTAAAAGGATGTGCTCTAAACACTTAAACTGAACACACAATTTCAGAGTGAACCTAGCTTGTTTTAGACTCTTGGGCAGACCCAGGGGCCTTGTGGTCAACTTTTCTGTGGCAGTATCTAGAGATAATCTTTTATGCACTGTGGAAAAGCATTGACCTATCAATAAAATGCTGATTGGCCAATGAGCTGATGGAGGACTAGTAGTAGGGTAGAGAGGAATTCTGGGATTGAGTCACAGATGATAGAGTAATTGCCCAGACATAGAGGAAGATGGTCACATAAAACTGAGGACCAGGTGACCAGTCACATGGCTTAGCTTAGACTACTTTACGGGGTTAATTGAGATATGACCTAGTGGAAATGAGCGAAAGCTAGACCTAGGCATTTATTTATGTATAAGATGTCATTAACTTGGGGGAACTTATGAATGGGTAGGAAAGCCCACATTTACAGCACTGTGTAAGGTGGACGAGATTTCCATACTCTTGAATTTTAAAGCTTAAATAATATCCTAAATGTATGGATTGATATTTATGCTCAACTGCTTAAATGAGAGTTCCCAGTTCATAAAATTCCTAATTAAATAGAGAAGCATTCTAAATTCTTGATCTTTGTTAATCATATTTAGGAGAAGCCTGGAAGTTTAGATCATGACTTCATTAGGGCATTCACACAGTTCCCCTGGTGGCAACGTAATCTAATTTTAGCAAATTTTAATTGCAAGTGCAGCAAAGGTTTATGAACATTTGAGATGAGTCTCAGATACGCTGCTTTCTGAATGCAGTGCTCTGTGCCTTCCACCACAGACTCTGTTTAGCTGTGCCTCACAGTTACGGTGCTCTGCACAGCCATATAAATGCCTGTCTGTTCACCCTATGTGTAAATATTATGAGTTCTAAATTAAACATACAAACTACTCTATCATACGTCTGGCTGTCTTACTCAAGTTAATAGAACTGCTGAGCAAAACTCTATGTTAATCATTCTTTGTAACAGCCTAGAAGTCAGGTTCAAGTTTCAAACTCTTGATTCCATGGAGCTCTGTACCTAGGAATGTGGTCAGGGAATCCTAAGCCCATGTGCCGAACTCATAGCCATTTTGTTTCCACCCTCGCTTTTATCTACAAAAGCAGATGTCTCTTTACTTCTTCATGGTTTCCACTACTTATACATTGGAATTGGTCCACTATAGCCCAAGAACTATCTGTGGTATCTATGTGAGAACATCCTGGTGGCATAGCCTGTACTTATGAGTAAGGGAACTTAATGCCTTTGGGCTAAGAAAGCTGAGTCCACAAACTACATGATGCAGAGATTTGAAACATGGGTTCTAGGTGATCCTGCCTCCCTGATTAAGAGGCTTAGGGGCACTGTAAGGAAAATATTGTTGCATTCTCCTTTGTTACTGTTAAAGCCCTATAAACTTCTTATTTATGCCTAATAAATATTCACAATGTTATAGCCCTTGTATGTCTCTTTTTCAATAGATATGCATCTTTCTTAGTACCAAAGTGTAGTGGATAATTTCCTGTATTAACTTGAGTAGGCTAAGGAATACCCAATTACGTGGTCAAACGTTATTTCTAGGTATATCTGTGAAAGTATTTCTGGAAGGGATTATCACTGAACCACAATATCAAATGGTAAAACAAAGCAAAACAAACAACAGCAATCAAAACCTGACCCTCTACCCATCCACCCTCACTAATGCAGACCAGATAATATACTGGAATCTCTAAACAGAATAAAGGGAAGCGGAAGGACAAAAACTCTCTCCTTGAGTTAAGATGCCCATATTTTCTGCCCTTGATCACTCTACCCATGGACATCTCATCCTTACTCCCACTATCCTCATGCATTCATATGCATATTCATAAATACATGAGGTATTTATATCAGTGCACCCATGTTCTAAAACTTATGACCTGGGCTGAATTATACTAATAGCTTTCTCAGCCTCCAGTTTAAACTTTTTGACCTCTAATTTACATGGTTCAATTCCAACATTAGAATGTTCTGTTCATCTAAAGAACAGTGTCTATGCATGGAGATACAACAGTGATGAAGACAGGCTAAAATCCCTTTGTTACAGAACTTACTTTCTACTGAGAGAGTATGATGAAGGAGATGTGTCAGTTTTAAATATGATCTTGAATTATCTGCTGTTCTGTCAGTATAAAGCAGGATCGTTGCCTACTCCTTTGAACTTGGCTGGTTCTCAGTATCCAATAGAAGTAATGGTGATGCACTATGACTTGGAAGGTTGTATCAAAGGTCTTGATCACTGTTGACCTCAGACACTCCCAGAACTATTAGTGACAATCGGGTAGACAACTACAGTGAGACAGTTGTATATACCGGGCCGGGGGAATGGGGGAGGTGGTCACATGTATTCTTGGAGCATAGCGATCTGAGTCCATCCTTTAGAGCATGAATGAGAAGACAGCTTGTAAGGGGATCCTCTAGGCCCAGCTGTTCCTACCCCAGCCATTCAAGTCACTCCCCAGCTGAGTTATCAGATGTCAGGAAACAGAGATCATCATATATCTTTACTCTGTTAATACTAATTCACAGAATTCTGACGAGAACCAGGACATCACCATTCACTGGATTTTGAGAAATGCCGAATAATAGCCCCTTCATTTCTGCTGAGCCCAGCACTCTGGATTCAATTTAGTGCATTCCGATGCCTCTTGCTACTTCATTTGAGTGTCCAAATGGTCATCTCAAAATCTATTTCCAGAGGAATTATTGATTACTTCTACTCCTGGACCAAACAACAAAACAAACCACCACCATCATCAGAATGTACCTGCTTTTGTTTAGACTTTGAATAAATGCCATGATTCCGAATGC
Organism: Rattus norvegicus; assembly: GCF_021556685.1. Taxonomy (NCBI): domain Eukaryota; kingdom Metazoa; phylum Chordata; class Mammalia; order Rodentia; family Muridae; genus Rattus; species Rattus norvegicus. Next base: position 125,330,731 of record NC_141536.1, read on the forward strand.
AGTTGCAAGGCTCTTTTTTCACCACTGCCCATATCTAATCTATTAGTAAATCCTGCTCTTTCCATAATAGAAACAGATCTCTAGTCTGTGCATTTCTCCACATCTCTTCTCCCTGAATGCAAACTCTCTTGGCAGTGTGTCTTAGCTGAAACAACTCCCCTGACATCCAGAGAATGCTTTTCATTCAGCTCCCAAGAAATGTACACCAGGATCCCTAGGTCAGGACAGGGCAGTGCAGTGAATGGGTGTACACATAATTGCTCCACATCTCAGTCCTTTAATAGTAACAAATGTTATGCACGGAACTGGAAAAACTAAAACGGCAAACCTGTGATCACATACAAAATATGTATGTCAGGAAAAGAAAATGGAGTAGTATGCACACTCAAGCACACACACACACAAACACACACACACACACACAGGCACACACTCACAAATATGCATGAGCACACATGTCCACACATACACAAATACACACACACACACACACACACACACTTATTTTAGTGCATGTTTCTCCTAGGCTTGATATAATGCAGCCATATTGAAGTTCAGACACTGTAATGACTTATAGGAGACCTTGGTCTGCAGTCATGACAGCAAAATAAGCAATATATACAAGATAGTTCAGTGTGTGACTATGGAAATGGCACTTGGTATTTCCTTGTGGATGGAGAGAAGACAGACTGAGCCTATCACCCGAGATTCTAGACACCACTCCCTTTTTCCTAGTTATGCAAAATCTTACAAATGTTGCAGTGCCTAAGAGAGTGAAATGGGACTGACTTAGGCACCTGTCAACAGTGCCATTTTGGAGTCACCCCATGCTTCTGGAAAGAGTCCAGGAGCCTTCTTTATTTGCCACTCTGAACGAGAAGGAACTCTTGCTTTGATCTGCCAACTCCTTCTCTATTTGAGGTGATGTCACAGTCTTGCATGGCTCCAAGGGGAACCCTAACTAGGGGTGGCAAGGGAATAAAGAAAGGATAGATGTTAAAAACCAAGCAAGCAAGCAAGCAAGCAAACAAACAAACAAACAAAAAACCTCAAGAAATGTGGACACAGCAAAGCTGGAATTGAGTAAACTGAACTCTCTGATGGAGAAGCCATGGCAACCCAGAAGCCCAGCCTAGTTATTAAATATGCTGAGTTGACCAGGGAGGTGGGTTTACTTCAAACATCTGAAGAAGGAGGCAGAGTTTATGGGTTACAATTGAATCAAGGAGGAAGGTTTTAGTCATCTCATTGGGAGCAGTCTCTGTAGGGGGAACATCTCTAGCAGAGCAGCACTTCGACATTAATTTGCCAATATGAAGGCACAAGGGAACAACAGTAGACATTTTCACCACACACTACCAACATTTGCACTCAGGTTGGCGGCAGGTTTTGACATAGCTAGCTCCTGTTCAAACCACACACCTACTCAGGACTTCCCACACTGATGGATTCCTGCTCTTCCCATAGGGCCAATAGATGCTTTCTTTTTTCCTATTAGAGTCTTCCTAGGAAAGTCCAACAACAATGACAACAATAACAATAACGTGCATGCACACACACCACATGCACGTGGGTGAAGAAATTTTTTTTTCATTCATATCAGCGTTTGACGACGGACTTGGGTACTGACCAAATGAGCCCTTTGGCCATTTGGGAGGGCACAAATAAAGGTGGCAATGAAGCAGTATTATCAGAAAGAAGAGCCCATGCTGGCTATCCTGAAATAGCCATGTGGGCCAGTGAGGCATGAGAGGCAACTGTTGCTGATGGAGAAGTTACAAAGAGCTTAACGGGAGACACCGACCTCTGACAAGTCAAGTGAATGCTAGAGAATACAAGAAAGGAAAGGTCTGAATCTTGTCATTTATTTGTGGTAGTCACTGAATCTGTAGAGTCCAGAACAAGGTATCAAAGAGTAGCAGTGTTTGCCAAATAAAACATCTGGGGCATTTTCAGGCAATATTGGAGACTCATATAGAAGAAAACACGAAGCTCTCAGGTTCGCTGTGCAAGCCTCCGTCCGTAAGATATTCTAGCAGCCCCCTCCCCCTATAGGGTGTGCAGGGATGAATCTTGTGTCACTGGACTCAAACTGCTCTGTGATTTCCTGAACATGACGCTGCGTTACTTTACCAACTGTCAGAAAAGATAGCATAGCGTGTGATTTGTGTTTTGGGGACATTCACACTTCTGGAAAAGCCAGCAGCTCTCCTCACAAAAGGACTGAGGTAATTTTCCCATGAAAAGATGTAAACAGAGCTGAGACCTCCGCCAACAGCCAGTAAGCACACGAGGGTGTTGGGCAAGCACGGCTTTCAAGATTGAAAGAGAAGACAGATTCTCAAAGAGGCAGTGTAAAACTCTGAGGTGCTAATAATTCGACAAATTGTCTTTCAGGTGCTTATTGCTCCTTAGTTAAAACTAAGCAAACCAGTAGCTTGCGGCCCTAAACTAGCCTCAAAGTTGAAGAGTAAACCAAACTAGCTATGCGGTCCTAAGTCCCAGCCAAATAAAACCGAAAGATAAATTCATAAGGATAAGGACATTGCAAACATTCATCTTAAGTTTGTGGCCACTAACTCTTAACCGATGGAAATGTTCTGACCAACAGTAATAGAACACATCTGACTGTTTCTTCCATGACTGGTCCAAGGGCTGAAGCACAGTTTGCGTGCCCACCCCTCATGTCATCGAGGGCAGTAGGCAGTCTTTATGTCCACCTCAGTAAACCATCTGGGGATAAAGAGATGAAGACTGGTTATAACAAGCTTTAACTCTTTTCCTGGTCTAACCTGCCTTGCTCTTGCTATGATATTCTGCTCCCTTGCTGCACTCCCCTTTCATTAAAGCTTGCTTAACCTTTCTTCAGGTCTCTATCTGATTCTTTATCTGAAAGGATGTTCAGGGGGAAGTGTCCATAACCTTAGGGCACTACCAGGAACCAAGGTGACATTTTGCTATCAGGTAACAGCAGCTGTTACCAGCTTCTTGAGTGAGTCACCTTAGAAGCAGATCTTTCTACCCTAGTCAGATCTTCAGCTGACACCTAGACTGTATCTTAGTGTGAGACCCAAGAAGAACCTCCCTGCTAAGCCCGATCCAGATTAGTGACCCATATAAAGTGTATGGATATAATAAACACGTAATTTTTAAGCCCCTGCAACAGTAAGACAAACAGTTGGGAATGACCAACACAGACTTTGTACCCTAAATAAGCTCAGAGAGGATGTGCCTTCTCCAAGATTCTATGAATTCTATATATCTTTTTTGGTTTAAATTCCAGTAGGCTGAGATGACTGAACTTGGTTGCAGGAGGCTATCAACAGACTACTCTGTTCAGAAATATGGTGACGGAAATTAAGACTGAAGGAGGAGACTATACACACTTTTCTAACCTCTGCTTGTGTCAAATGTATTACTGTTCCATTGTTCAAAATAAAAGACCAAATACAGTCATCTGGTAAGGTAAAGATAAACAAGGTCATGATGCGGGCAATTAAGACACTGAAGGTTTATTGATACTCTTTTTGATTCCCATAGGTATTGAACCCAATTTAACTTATTCTATTATTTATAATTTATATTTAAATTATAATTTATAATTTAAATTATATTTAAAATTTATTTTAATGTGTATTTGTGCTTTGTATCATGTGTGTCTGTGCACCCCATGCATTCATTGCCTGCAGAGATTAAAAGAGGGCATTGAGCATAGATTTGCAGATAGGTGTGAGCATGTGGCTTCTGGGAATTAAATCCAGGTCCTCTGGAAAAACAGCCAGCGTTCTTAACTGCTGGACCATATCTCCATCATCAATTTTCTTTCATTTTTAATCAACAAGTCTTTAAAGGTACATATAATGTTTAAAGTTAAGTCCTTCTCAGTCCATCCAGCCAATATTTATATTAAAATCACTTGGAGCTGCTTTCTTCCTACAGTCTCCGTAAGTTTTGATGTGCTATCTGCTAATAAAATCTGATTACTTACAAATATGATTTTAAAAATTCTATTACATTGTTATCTTAGAACTGTAATCTACTTTTCTAACACACATGTTCCTTCCTGCTTGCTTTTAAGAGCAGCACTAAGAAACAAAAAGGAAAACCACCTGCTACCAGAAACCCATGATTATTTTTCTCTGCACTAGAAGGTGCCTCTGTTCCCCTCAGTTCCTGGTCAATGTCTGCCCTTTGAAGTGGAGCCTCCAGTAGTAATTTCATACTGAGTGGTGTTTGGACAGAACTTTCTACCTGCTAGGATACAATGA